>NC_034601.1:63447738-63451603 GCF_900095145.1 Mus pahari
TCTTGTGGGGGCTGTGGGGGGCAGTAACTTAGGCAGGAGCCAGAGTTCCAGGAGCATGAGGGAACGCCTACCATGTCATATAGGTGAATTATCACCCTTCCGGGGTTCAGATCTCAGCTCCACTGGAGACTAGCTTGTCTGTGCATAGCCCAATGCCCCACATTGAGCTATACACACACCCCTCCCCCCAAAAATCTAAAACAACTTTTACTAACCCAGGACTCACCCCATATACATTGCAGGGCAGATAAACCTGTTTTAAGCTATGCAAGTATATTATTTCCAACCAAACCCTCAATAATGCCCATTTCTTTTCAAACACATTGTGGAATAGTATATTGAAATTATAAGCTAATCCAACCTAGACTGTTTTTCTTTAAATATGTGTACAGTATGGTAAAATGTATCCCCATATGTGTTGACTAGCTTATGTGAACTTGAAGCAAGCTTGAGTCATATGAATGGAGGGAGCTTTGCCTGAGAAAGTTCCTCCACAATATTAGGCTGTAGTTAAATATGTAGAAGATGCCTTTAATTAATTATTGGTGTGGGATTCCTCACTCCATTGTGGATAATGCTACCCCCAAATGTTTTTCATAGATGACATAGGAAATCATGCTGAGCAAGCAATGAGGAGCAAGCCTGTGAGATGCATTCCTCCATGGATTCTACATCATTTTCTGCTTCCAGGTTCATGATTGTTTGAGTTCCTGCCCTGAATTCATTTATGATGAACTATAATAAAGAACAGTAAATAAAACAAACCCTCTCCCCTCCAAATTGCTCTTTGGTCATGGTGTTTCACCATAGCAATAGTAACCCTAATTAAGATGTCAAATAAATTCTTAGAATGCCTGCTTGCCTTTTACACTTATGGATAAATAGAAATGCATATGATTCAAATTATATCCATTATGGAAAAGGGCACAGAAAATAGAAAAGTGATGATTAATGTAACTCAATCTGACAGTCAAGGTGAAGAACCTTTCACATTATGCCCTTGGCTGGCTACTAAAGCACTTCTTATCTTTTTTTTTTTTTTCACTTCTTATCTTGAAATACCTAAATGTAAGCCCTAAACAAAGGGTTCTTGATCATTTCCACACATGTGGCTGCTTCTCTCTCTCTCTCTCTCTCTCTCTCTCTCTCTCTCTCTTTGAATACAGCTTCAATGAAATGTATTTATTTTTGTTCAATGTATGTGTAGTTTTATTTCATTCTTGAGTAAGGGATAAATAAACTGCAAGCATCTAGTCCTGGAGCCTAACCCAGCAACTTTTAGTCCGTTCAGACCATTGCAGTCTTCTTATACTAAGAACTCTGTCTCTTTGTCTTTGACTCTTACTGTTTCTTTGTCTGTCCCTGTCTCTGTATGTTATTCTCTATTTCTCTCTCCATCTCTCTGTCTCTGTCTCTGTCTCTCTCATATTCTCCATCTACCATTATCTAATAAACCCTTAATTAATTACTTTTTAACTCTTTACCCAATGTTCCCCCAAAGAAACTATCTATTTCCTATATATTGCAAGTCCTCCGACTGCCTAAGCTAGCCATTTCCCACAAGGTATGAATAACATATAAAATGAATTATTCTATTTTGGAAATAAATATTGATAAACATTATTTCTCTATAACACAGTATGATAATTTCAAGTATAAACTTTTCTATAAAGTTCTTTTAAGGAGCAAAGTTAATCATTTTCTTTTCAGAGCATAGATATCTTTAATGTTATATCATTAACTGTCTTCATAATTAAAATTGGAGTTGTTGGCTTTCAGTTATCCATGTGTATGTATGTATATATATATATATATATATATATATATATATATATATATATGATTTAAGACTTCATTGTACCTGTATGCTAAGGACATAATATATATTTAGATTACTAAAATCTGTAGGTTAAATAATTATAGATGTAATATAAAACATTTAATTTCCTTTCTGTTATTTCAGAAACTGACTTTAAGCAAAATTAACTATTGAAATATATTTCCAATATTTTAATTCTGATGCAAACTACATTTTATCTTTATAAAACATTTTTCATCTCTGTTTTTCCACTAACACTTCTGAAGGTTTTTGTCGTTTTTATCTTTGTTCTTGATATTTTCTTTATTTACATTTCAAATGTTAACCCCTTTCCTGGTTTCTCTCCCAGAAACTCACTATCCAATCTCACCTTCCCCTGCTTCTATGAGGGTGTTCCCCCATGTACCCACCCATACCTGCTTCCCTGACCTCGCATTCCCTCCACATTGGGGCATAGAAAGTTCACAGGACCAAAGACCTCTCCTCCCACTGATCCAGACAAGGTCACCCTCTGTTAGATATGTGGCTGGAGCCACATGTCCCTCCATGTGTACTCTTTGGTTGGTGGTTTAGTCCCTGGGAGCTCTGGGGGTTATGGATGGTTGATATTGTTGTGCTTCCTATGTGGTTGCAAACCCCTTCAGCTCCTTCAGTCCTTTCTCTAACTGTTCCATTGCGGACCCCATTCTCAGTCCAATGGTTGGCTATGAGCATCCACTTCTGTATTTGTCAAATAAAGAGGCTCCTGAAGTTTTATACATATTCTTCTTTGCTTAGAACAGACAAGTACACTTTAGAAAGGAGACTGTGTACATAGGCTGATGAAAGTAGGAAACTAGTGATTGGATGCAGAATATAAAAGCATCTTATTGTTGGTTTGGTTAATAAGCAGTTTGTTTCATGCATTTCCCTCCTTATACATTGTATAATACGTTTGGCCATTAACTTTTCCATGACATTTTCATTCCAAATACACCACTTAAATGTTTTGATGCCACCACAGGATGTTTTTCTCTAATAATTTTTGGCTGTTGTGTAAACACACTAAGGAAACAAAATTACAGTGGAACAATGCCATGGCCAGCTGAAATCTTTAGAACATTCTTCTTGGAATGCCATCAAGATGTGTCTCTATAAAGCGACTACATAACTAGTTATTCTAGTGGCTCAGTTTAGTTATATGGAGATGAGCCTAAAATTAGCAATAAGTATAACTGGCAAATGACACAAAGAGAAATCTAGTATGTAATAAAGGTAATATATCCATATAGCTAGTAGCTTGCTCTTTTATGCAGACAGTGAATCACAAGGGAACAGCTCAGGTTTTTGAGAAGATTTACCCTTCTGTTCAAGGACAATGTAAATGCTTCCCTTTTGTTCTTCCTGGTACAACAACTGCAATTGTATGCAGCTAACACCGACTGCTTTCCCAGTGAGATTTCATCACTGCAAGCTTTGGAATGCTTTCCAGGACAGGCTGTTACTGCCCTCTATTGATGTTTTCCATTGTTCAGATCATTTCAGGAAAAGAAGTCAGCTTGATTTCTAGCAAGCTACAAATGAATTTTGATCAGCAAACAGTGTGAAGACAATTTTGGGGTGCTTGTGATGCACTCTTTTACCTGTTCCGAAGTAGATCCATCCAAAGGCTTGATGCTGGCCTTCTCTTTCCTTTTACTAGCCATAGCTAACCTCATTTTGATTCATTAAAGGGTAAATAAAGACATGCAAAGAAACAGTTTTGAAAAATGCAAAATCATTATGAAATTCTATGGATTTCTTTTTGTTAGTATACAAACAAACAAACAAACAAACAAAAAATGATCAAAGAGCTGGGAAACTTGTAGTCAGCATTGACAGCCCAGAGCACTTCTGAACTGTAAATCTTTCACAGCACTTTTCAGAAATTATCTCAAAGTATTTGCAAAAAAAAAAAAAAAAATGACTATACTCTTAACTTTGATATAAGATGATTGTAGTGGCTATTCCTGATTGTCAACTTGACTATATTTGAAATGAACTACAATCCAGAATTGGAAGGCTCAC
>NC_034601.1:63451888-63458488 GCF_900095145.1 Mus pahari
AAGTTCTGTGACTCTAGAGAACCCTGACTAATACAATGATCATGATCCACATTTTTTTCTTCCTACTGTGGAAATGTAAGATTTGAACATCAAGTTTTGATATTTTAAATTTCACTCATACAATGTTTCATTGATTATTTTCCACATGTGTGTCTCTTTTTAAAAAGATTTTTTCCTTTTGTTTTGTTTTGTTTTTATAAGATAAGGTTTCTCTATGGAAGCCAAGCTTACCTGAAATTCACCCTATAACTTGGAGGGAGAGGCAATGTTCCTGTCTGTTTTAAAAGGTGCTATGGTTGCCAGTAGATATGATGAGTTAATTTCTAATCATAAAGTTTTCAGGTAAAATGTAGTTTGTGTCACACAGTGAACTAATCAGGTCTGTGTAGAATTACTTATTCCTTTGCATTTTATTATCTCCTAAACTTACTCATTAATTTTCCCCCTACTTTTATCCCAGTTGGAAGCTTTTAGACTTTTTATAATAGTTTAGAGAAATTGCAAATCTGCTTAATTGAGAAGTGTGCAATTATTTAGGAGATAAATAATTCCATCTTCTAATGTAGTCAGAGAAATTAAAATGGTGTTATAAGCAAGATTGAGACCTTACTTCTCTCTATAGAGAGTTCTTTCCTTTTTCATATGACTATGAAAGACTCCTATTTCCGGCAGAGTCCCACAAAGGAATAAAAAAAAAAAGGAGGGAGGAATCTTCTTTCACAGAGGCAACTTTGTGAATTTTCAAATTAAATCCTGTACTTTGACATTGCTAAATATGAAGCTTTAGGCAGAAATTAATTTAAAGTGTTTTATTTCCTTTTATTTCTTCTTTTGGGAATGAAATCCCTAAAATTCTATTGGATGTTAGAAGCAAGGCACCATTCTTTAGACAAGATAATGAAGTCCATGCAGTTTTGTTACTAGACTCTGAAGATTTTCATTTCTTCAACTTCTTAGAAAATATGAGAATCATCTTCTTCAGAAACCATAAAATACCCCATGGACATATATCACTAGAAGCCTTTAGGGCAATCATTGAGCCTGTTTCTATGTTCAGTATTATTTCTATCTCATGTCATGTCTGGGAAAACAACAACAACAACAAAAAAAACAAATCAATGAAACAAACAATAAACATTGCTGATATTGGATGCAGCAAGCACCTTGACTCCACAGACATTCAGTTTGCACATCACAGAGCAGCAAAAGTTGGTTCAATAAAATGCCTTGAAAAGCTTAGGCCCCCTTTTGGCCCCACTCAGTGATGGATATAATGAGAAAGCCCATGTTACTGAAAGGTGTTTGGAAGAAACAGGTGATCTGAAAATACACAACATCATAGATGTCAGAGTGAGATCATAAATAGGGAAAAAGAAAGCTGCAATATATTTCAAATAAGGTACAACCAAAGGACTTAATGTTGGCACTCATTGGGTAACACTGGTGAAATTCCCCAGTGTATACTCAAAATGATCGTTGTCTTTTCCTTAAAACAATAATAAAGTTTAAAACGTGTGGAACAAAACAAAGAAAACATGCTTTTATATTATAAACACATGATGGAGAAAATAACAGCCAGTGAGTTTTGATCAGGAGTAAACCCATTCTACTTTGTGTTGCCAAAGTTTTCATAGAGTTCAAATAATAAGAAAAAAATCCTTGTTATTCAACATTAATTTTCTTTCACAGACATTAATTGGATGATAATATCCTGGTATTTGAAAGGACTGTTTTTTTTTTTGTTTTGTTTTAACTGATGCAAGCAAAATAAAAGCAAATTGTTCTAATGATTCCACACTATCCTGTCTGAAACAATGAGGTAATTAAAATTAAAAATCTTTCAAAAATTATTTCTGTAATTGTTAAGTAATTTATTAAACATCTGAAGGCTTTCTACTTCTTGCTTCAGACATTTGCCTCTTCCATGCAATTCTTTTTAGGAAGATATCTGCCTCCCAGAGCTGGCAAGATGGCTTAGGCTTTGCAAGTCCTTGCCACAGCAGTGGAAGGGTTGAGTCTGAATCACCAGTAACCATGGACAATCCTGACAGGGTGATGCATATCTGCAGTCTCAGCACTCTTAAGACAAATTAGAAGTCTGAGGCAGGAGAATCACAGGTGCTCACAAGCCAGGCATCCCAGCATACATAGTAACTCACAGCAAAAGTGGCTATCTCCTGACCAATCTCTCACATTTTACAAAGAGTAACTGCCTCATATGGATCTTAGACCCGAATTTGGTCCTCTGAAAGAGCAGTACACTGTCTTAACCAATGATTCCCTCTTAATCCTGTGTAATGAGTCATTTAATGTTAATGCAGAAGAATGTGTCTGATTAGGAAAAACAGTGAAGTCAGATAATGAATTTCTTATTTCATATCTTTAAAGTAAATACAGTGGCACATAAAGTTGAAAATCAGCAACTTTGTAAGCAATATTTTTGGCTGTGAATGATACAGCAGGTTTATGAGTTATATTGGGACATAAAAATGATAGTCTGGTTCTAATGATAGCCCCCCTTTACATTTTTACCTAGGCAATAATACTAATATAATCCTTTCATAAACATACTGCTCAATTTCTATTTATCATTCTAATCCAGCTGGAAATTAACTGTGAATATTTGTATGTTTGGTATAAGTGCACACCAAAACATATGTGTGCACACAGAAATCAAAAGACAATCTCAGATATCTTCCTTCAGTCAACTTCCAGCTACTGTTAGAGACAGGGTATTTCAACATCTGCAAACTTTGATGTGTAAACAAAATGAGGGAGCCCATTGAGTTGTTTTTGTTTTTGTTTTTGTTTTTGTTTTTTCTTCGAGACAGGGTTTCTCTGTATAGCCCTGGCTGTCCTGGAACTCACTTTGTAGACCAGGCTGGCCTCAAACTCAGAATTCTGTCTGCCTCTGCTTCCCAAGTGCTAGGCTTAAAGGCGTGCGCCACCACTGCTCGGTGCCCATTGAGTTTTTAAGACTATTCATGTTCTAGCCTTCCATCTGGCCACAGCTAGGATTATAAGCACACACCAAAAAACTAATTATTTATATTCTAGAAATCTGAACTCAGGTCAATGGTCGTTATAAGAAAAGCACTTTAGCAATTAGACATGAACTCGTGTACACACACACACACACACACACACACACACACACACACACTCAAGCCTAGAGCATAACCTTTCAAACAGCAATAGCACATTCAACACTATTGTCCCTTTACTCCAACTTTCATTAACAAATCTGTCTTCTACAGCTCAGCCATAACCACCTTTCCTCATCAATTAAAACATTTGTTTAAACACTGGATTGTTCCAGGAATTCTGCTTCCTAATTAAATTCTTTAAAAACACATGAGCTATCCAAAGCAGAATGACAAGCTTTGAAATTTCAATAATAAAAGATGAAAGTTGCACTACCTTTCAAAAGAAAAGCAGAAACACATGCCAATGTAGTATTTATAAAATAAAATTTGGAATGTTTTCATAAAATCTGTTTCTTATTAATTAAAACCAAAAAAATCCATAAAAATTAATAGGTAGCATAAATTTTTTCCATTAAATTAAAATATTAAAATTGTAAAACACTGAAAAAAATTACAAGAAAATCATAAAATATTATTGAAAAATTAACTTTCTGAATAGGTTGAAGGTCGGTTAGTTGCCAAACTTTCAGAGTAATAAAACAATTATATACACTCTCATCTTGACTTTCATATGAAGTTCTAGTATAGGTTTCCATCCTAACAATAATATACTTAAAACTTCCTTCTTGAAAATAATGATCAATAAAAATATGATTTCCACATGATATTGACCTCACCCTGTGAACAATGTTAGATAAACAATGTTAAGATAGGTGTGTGAATGTTTTAAACACACACACACACACACACACACACATCTATCTCTATCACTATCTCTATTTCTATAATCTCTACCTCTATATATCACAATGAGAAAATGACAAAATATTAATGAGTATAGCATGCGCTATCTCATGGGATTTTATCTTTGTCTACATATATGCATTTATCTGTACTGTATATGGTATATGCACAATTTTATTTTCTATGTGTAAGTGTGGGGCTAGAGGAAGATACCTGATATCTTGATCATTTACTCTCTACCTTTTATTTGGGGGCAGAATCTCTCATTGAATCTTGATCTCACTGTTTCAGATATAATAAAAGACTCTCTAAAGAACTTCAGGGATCCACCTTCTCAGCTCTTGGAATTAATTTGTTTTCTCATTTTTGAAATTTATTTTTGACACTTTTAATTAAAATAGAATTTCAGCTTTCTAGAAAATTAATTAGGCCACCCACAGACATTCTCATCACTGTCTGTCCCCTCCCCTAGACCAAATTATTGAGTCTCCTCTCTTATACAGCAAAAGAACATCAGCTGCAACCTCACCTACTCCCCACCCCGGACATATCTCTTGTGAATTCCACAAACCATTTGCTCCTAACATACTTATTCTCACTTATTAATTTGTCCCTGACCCCAACTCTTGCATGCAACTCCTACTACCCACAGGCAGCTCCTCTCAGGCAACACTTGGAAAAAGGCGAACCATACCTCCTAGGTTTCTCCTGAGATGCAATCTCCCAAAAGCACCCCCACATTTGTAGTTAGAAACATGCTCTGGTCCTTCTTTTCTCTCTGACCCCCAACTGCAATGGTTCACAAAGATCTTCTCCTCCATCATTTTTCCTCCACGTCCTCCCAATTACATAACCTCCAATACCAGCGTGCATTCTCTGTGAACACACTGCCTGAAGAGGCCAGGAAAACAAGCAACCTACAGCCACCACATTCTCCACATATACAGAGCTGAAACAGAAACCAAGGAACACCAAGTAAATGGGACCAGAAAAGAAAATCCTCTAGCGACATAATAATCAAAACACTAAACGCACAGAACAAAGAAAGAATATTAAAAGTTGTGGGACCGTGAAAGGTATCCAGTTTTCTGGTCAAGTTAGGTTTAAACTCTGGAGACCCAGCAGGAGTTCCTGCAAGGGACAGGAGACTGTTTGCCATCCTCCCTGACACTAAGTGCCTGACAGGAAACCTCAGCTCTCCATAATTCCGTGGCCCTCTGTCACTTAGTCCAATACCCCAAGCCCTTGGTACTCTGCACCAAGACAAGCTACTGACCCAAGAAAGCCAGAGACACTCTTGTCCCCAAGGGACAGAACTAGATCTCTCCTCCTGCCTTCTTTCCTTCGGCCCCAGGCTAGAGCCAGCCCATGGGCCTCCCACTCCATTCTCAGCTTTTCCACGGCATTCAGTGGTGTCTGCAGTGTCCAAGAGCCTGACAACCTGTTGTTCTAGGCCTCCTTGCAGGCCTGGGGACCACAGACCCAACTCCTCAGCACCCAGTGGCGTCTGTGGCGAGAGTCCAAGCCAACTCCAGCAGTTCCCAGAGGACTTCAGACTGCTCTTTCCCAACTCCAGAGCTGGGTCCTATGGTTTCTCACAGCCCTACACCTGTAGGGCAATGGTGTGGGGTATTTCCAGACAAACTGCCTGCAGTACTGCCTCCACAAGTGATCCTAGCCTTGTGGCGGGACATCATTTTAACCCACAAAAAGCTGCAAGGGAAAAGGACCAGGTAACATACAAAGGTAGACCTATCAGAATTACACCAGACTTCTTAACAGAGACTACAAAAGACAGAAGAGCAGGATCAGAGGTCATGCAGACTCTAAGAGAACACAAATGCCAGCCTAGGCTACCATACCCAGCAAAACTCTCAATCCATATAGATGGAGAAAACAAAATATTCCATGACAAAGCCAAATTTAAAAAGTATCTATCTATCAATACAGTCCTATAGAGAATCCTAGAAAGAAAACTCCAATACAAGGAAGAGAAAAGACAAGATATTAAGCATCTCATAACAAAGCCAAAAGGAGAGAACCACAAGCACATAAAGCCACCTACAAAAACAAACATATCAGGAACCAACAGTTCCTCTCTTTAATATCTCTCAATATTAGTGCACTCAACTCATCTGTAAAAAGACATAAGCTAACAGACTGGATATGCAAAAGAGATTTTGTTGCATACGAGGAATACACCTCAATAGACAGTCACTATCTCAAAGAAAAATTCCCTTCCAAGCAAATAATCCAAAGAAACAACCTGGAGTTGCCATCCTAATATGTAGTAAAATAGACTTTCAACCAAATGTTATCAAGCATGATGAGGAAGGACACTTCATATTCGTCAAAGGGAAAATCCACCAAGGGAAAGTCTCAGTTCTGTGTGGGGAATTGCAGGCTGGTCTCCAGTTGGGCTGAGGTCTGAACCCCAATGGTCAAAATTAACCTTCATGACATGGTAGGCATTCCCTCAGACTCCTGGAACTCCAGCCTCTTCCTAAGTTCCACCTCCAACAGCCCCCACAAGAGAAGCTTGGTCGGTGGTCTTGTAAGCAATGTCCCAAGCTTCTGACCTTCAGGTTAAACTCCTCCCCAGTTACCTAGTAACAGTGAAGACCATAAAAGGACTGTTCAGCCCCTCCTAGCTTTCTTACTCGCCTCTTCTCACTCTCACTCCTCTCCTCTCCTCTCCTCTCCTCTCCTC
>NC_034601.1:63459018-63492639 GCF_900095145.1 Mus pahari
TCTTCTTCTTCTTCTTCCTTCTTCTCTCTCTCTCTCTCTCTCTCTCTCTCTCTCTCTCTCTCTCTCTCTCTCTCTCCCCCTTTTCCCTTTCTCCCTGCATTTCTATAATAAAGCTCTTAAACCATAGAGTCTGCTCTGCTCCATCAAGTCCAGCTGTGCACTCTGCTCATTGTTGGGAACGTCTTCCCTATTCCCTCTTCTCACAACCCTGGTGGCTTTAGCAAAGTAGCTCTGTGGGGGGGGGGGGCATCAGGGCTGATGCTTCTCCATCCCCTGCCCCTGGGTCAGAGGCAATGCTGACTCAGGGCTTAGTGGAAAGCACCTGGCAGTCTCCCCATGCCTGACTGACCAGATAATAGAGAAACTCTGGCAGGGTGTGGGCATCTTTTTCCTCACAACTTCCCCCAGCCCCCCTGGGCCCTCCAATATTTTATTTTGTTCCCAACAGTTCTGAAAATCTATCTTCCAAGTGCAAAGGCACTTATATTCATAAAAGAAACTTTACTAAAGCTGAAAACACACATTGATCCCCACACTAAAATAGTGGAAGACTTCAACACTCCACTCTCACCAATGTACAAGTCATTGAAACAGAAACTTAACAGAGAGACAGTGAAAATAATAGAGGTTATGAACCAAATGGATTTACCAGATATCTACAGAACATTTCACCCTAAAACAAAAGAATGTACCTTCTTCTTGGTAACTTCTTCAAAATCAACCATATAATTGGTCATAAAATACATTGGCTCTTCTGTATTAGTCAGGCACTGGGAGATCCTCTCCAGGGACAGTTATACCAGTTTCCTGTCAGCAAGTTCTTGTTGGCATCCACAATAGTGTCTGATTTTGGTGGTTGTTTATGGGATGGATCCCCAGGGGCAGTCTTTGGATGGATGGAGCACAGGGTCCTCAATGAAGGAGTTAGAGAAAGTACCCAAGGAACTGAAGGGGGTTGCAGCTCCATAGGAGGAACAACAATATGAGCTAGCTAGTACCCCCAGAGCTCCCTGGGACTAAACCACCAACCAAAGAAAACACATGATGGGACTCATGGCTTTAGCTTCATATGTAGCAGAGGATGGCCTAGTAAGTCATCAGTGGAAGGAAAGGACCTTGGTCCTGTGAAGGCTCTATGCCCCATTGTAGGGGAATGCTAGAGCCAGGAAGTGGGAGTGAGTGGTTTGGGGAGCAGGGGTAAGGGGAGAGGGGGTTGGGGATTTTTGGAGGGGAAACTAGGAAAGGGGATAACATTTGAAATGTAAAGAAAGAACATATCTAATTAAAATTAAAAAAAACATATTGGCTCAACCTATACAAGTAGACAGAAATAATCCCATGCATCCTTTTAGATCATCATGGCCTCAGGGTGGTTTTCAATAACAGTAAAAACAACAGAAATCCCATGTACACGTGGAAACTGAACAACTCTCTACTCAATGAGAACTTGGACAAAGAAGAAAGAACAAAAGAAATTAAAGACCTCCTGGAATTTAATGAAATTGTTGACACATCATACCCAACCTTATGGGACACAATGAAAGCAGTGCTAAGAGGATAATTCATAACACTAAGTGCCCTGGTTAAAAGAAAACAAAAACAAAAAAACTGGAGAGATCCTACACTAGCAACTTAACAGCATACGTGAGAGTTCTAGAACAAAAAGAAGCAAAGGCACCCAAGTGGAGTAGAAAGCAGGAAACGCCAAAATCAGCTGAAACAAAGAGAATAATACAAAGAATCACTAAAACCAAAATCCTTTTTCTAACTCTTTCATAGGGGCCCCCGGCCTCAGTCCAATGGTAGGAAGTAAGTATTTGACTCTGTCTCAGTCCGCTGCTGGTAGGGTCTCTCAGACGACCACAAGCAAAAGATGGCATCGGCAAGAGTGTCAGGGTTTTGTGCCTACACATGCGATGGATCCCAAGTTGGGCTGGTCAGTGGATGACCTCTCCTTCACTTCTCTGCTCCACTTTTTCCTCACCTTTCCTTTAGACAGGAACAATTCTATGTCAAACACTTGGCTGATAGGTAGAGAGCCCTATCCCTCTACTGGAAGGCCTGTTTATCTGCTGGAGGTGGTCACTTCAGGTTCCATCTCCCCACTGAGGGACATTTCAGCTAAGGTCATCCCCAGTAAGTACTGGAAACCTCTCACACCCCAGGTCTTTTTAGGGTTTTTTTCCCCCACCACCCATCCTCTGTATATGCATATTTATATTTATTCTCCTAGTCTTCTGGACCTCTTTCCTGTCTTTCTTCATACCTGATCCTGCTCCCCCCCCCCTCCTCTCCCACACAGCTTCTTCCCTCCCTCTGCTTCCAGTGATTGTTTTTTTTTAAACACCTTTCTAAGTGGGATTGAAGCATCCTTACTTGGACCTTCTAGAAAGCTTCTGAAAAAACAAAAACAAAAAACAAAAAAGCAAAACAAAACAAAACAAAAAAACCCACCATGAATAGGAAAAGTCAGCAACCTACAGATTGATTGGGAAAAGATCTTCACTAACCCTATATCCCCAGAGGGCTAATATCGAAAATATATAAAGAACTCAAGAAGATAACCTTCAAGAAACCAAATAAGCAAATTGAAACTGGGATATAGGCCTAAACAGAATTCCCGGCAGAGGAATCTCAAATGGCTGAGAAGCACTTCTATTTATCATGGAAATGCAAATCAAAAAGAGTCCAAGATTCTACCTTACACCAATCATAGTAGCTAAGATCAAAGCTCAAGTGATAGCACATGCAGGCAAGGATGTGGAGAAAGAGGAACTCTCATTCATTGCTGGGAAGGCAAACTGTTACAACTACTCTGGAAGTCAATCTGGCCATTCCTCAGAAAATTGTAAATAGTTCTATGTGAAGACCCAGCTATACCACTCCTGGGCATATACACAAAAGATGTTCCACTGTATCACAAGGACACATGATCCACTATGTGCATAGCAGCTTTATACATAATAGCCAGAAGCCGGAAGCAACCCACCTGCCTCTCAACTGAATAATGGATGCAGAAAATGTTGTTTATACAATGGAATTATTATTCAGGTATTAAAAACAAGGATATCATGTATTTATGTTTGTGTGTGTGTGTGTGTGTGTGTGTGTGTGTTGGTCTCCATGTGTTCTAAAGAGAAGTGTCTTTTATGAAGTGTGCAACTATGCCTATGTGTGGGTATAAGATTTAGAATACAGTAAGTAATTATTCATATCTAGTAAAGTGCTAATAGTATAGTCACTTAAAAAAATCTCATAGAATAAAAAAGTTAAATGTAAAGATGTTTTTTTCATAGAACAAACATACTTTGATAAGACAAAACAGTAGCTCTACAACAGGAAGAAGGCTTTCAGGCTTTTGATTCAGGTCGAAAGATTGAGTCTTGTGTAATCAATGAACTGCATTTAGCAATAGGACTTATTTTCAACCTCTGAGAGGCAGACTAGGGTAATAGTAGTAGTTTGTAATGTTTTGGAAATTATTTGGACTGTCTGATCAACAACTCAAAAGGAAATTTCTCATTTCTAGTACATACATGGTATATATTAGTATAAGATACGTATTATACATAAATGCATTATAAGTATATATTGTCTAGTGTATAACATTAGGTAAATATAAAACAATATGATTATTTAAACCCTTATCAAATATCTTTGGTATTATTTGTTCCTAGCTCTTCTTATGAGCAAAAAATCTGCATGTTATAATTTTTACATGTTTTAAGATGGTTTTAATTACTAGATAATTATTAAATAACAAAAATTATCATGTAGAATCTTATATTTTACTCAGAAGTTATCCAAATACTGGTTTCAGTACAAAAAGGGGAATATTTCTGTAAACAGAGGTCTAAAAGTTAAAATATGTCATGACTAATTAGTGACAGAAATGGCACTATATACACTGGATACCTGCAATTTTAAAAGAACTGCATGAACTTCTACATATTCCTTGTGATCTCAGTTCATACAAATCTGAACAGTTCCACCAGCAGCAAGAACATTCATCAAAACCTTAAATATATTTTTAGAAGGAAACATGACAGTATGTTCAGCCAAGAAGCATTCACTAGCCTGATCTAAAAACATTTGCATACACTCTCTCCCCAAACATGCTGAGCCTCCTTCTGCTCAGCTGAGAGGTCAGCAGGCAGAATCTCCCTCTGCTTAAAGACAGATAAAGACAGTCTTGTTGTTGACCCACGTGCTTCTGAAATAAGGTTTTAAATTGTTAGAAATCATAGTCCTATGCAGGAGTGCATTGTTGCTGTTCAGAAAAGATAGAGGAGATGATACGATTTTGCGTCTGCAGTTTTCAACACAAGCAAATAAAAGTTAAAACAAAAGGTCAGCATGAAGGCCATTTAGTCTCCATACCCCACCGAAACTTTCAGAGCATCTGAAATCAAAACTACTGTCATACTATGGTAATAAATGACTTTTAGAAAGATAGCCCTGCTCTTCTGAAAAAAAAAAAAATCCACTTGGAGATTAGCAGTTTGTACAGGATTTTTAAAAAATAAAATCATCTTTCCCCATATTATTTTCCACAGATAGGTTTTTCTTGTTCACTCTTACAGATGACGTTTTGCCTTGTGCCTTAGTCTGGCCATTAGAATGCAGAAAGAAGAGTAAACCAAGCATGAGGCTCAAGCATGAAGAACTGTATGTTTAATTGATTGTTTCCCAAGTACATACACAATGAGAGTCACAATCTCAAGTGGCTATATTGCAGACAACTTGTCTTACACTTTATGGAACTGTGATTTCATAGTTTTTGTTGTGGTAAGAAAAGAAGAATAAACCCATAAAACTCAACATTTTAGTCTTGTTGAATTCTCTTATCACAGACTGTAAAATAGATATAAACCCAATGACCATCACCAAAATCCAGCACACCTTTTGCCCTGTGCTGCTGATATTTTCTAGAACTAGATTTGAACTTTTCACTTCCTACAGTGATTCTACTGCTCACATTCCTTTTTTTTATGTTCCTGATATTTTGACGATTGCTGAAGTAGTAAGATTTCAGGCCAGCATCTAAATTTAGGAAATCGCCCTGGGTTCTTGAAAATCCTATTTAAAAAGGGAAGACATCAGAGACATGCTCACTATTGTTTTGGAACACAAAGAGAATTTTTTAACTGATGAAAAGTCTTTCAAGAAATAAGCTCATATTCCAGTCAAATCTAAAGAAGGAGAATGTCAGGATAACTGTGTTTAACCTAAGACAAACCTGAGAAGATCAAATACACACTTAAAGCACTGAGATGTATCCTCACTTTAACATATGGAGTTGAAGTGAGACAATGTACTTTCATGATGAAAATAATTTAATGCACTTGAGTTGGGTTCAAAACAATATAAAAGCATCTATATTTTGCTAATAAATATCTATAATGGCTCCCACTAGCTATTTCCACTGTGAATCATTTTATGATTCTAAAACAAAATACATGAAATAGATGTTTTATATTTTAAAATAAGTTTATCTAACTTCTAGTACTAAAGGCAGGAGAACATGACCCAGGTATCTGCCAAACATTAATGAGAGTGTTCGTGAGAGATGATATCACAAAGGAGATCCACAAAGTGGGAGTGGGTGGGTAGGAGAGCAGTGCCTGGGGAGGGTATAGGAGACTTTCAGGATAGCATTTGAAATGTAAATGAAGAAAATATCTAATAATAAATAAATAAATAGATAGATAAATAAATAAATAAATAAATGATGGATGGATCGTACCTGTGCAACAAGAAATCAAGGGAATTAAAAAACAAAACAAAACAAAACAACTCAGATCCTTCTTGTAGAAACTAGCATGGCCTCCCAAGAACTAACTCCCCCCCCCCTCTTATTCTTAAATCTTTTTTTTAATGATTTTAGAGCATTATTGTAGAAAGGCAGGGGGAAAAGAGAGAACATAGAAAGGGGAGAGAGGCCGGCCATGGCCACATGGAGAGAAGAGGGAATGGAAAGAAAGAAGGAGAGCTAGAGAGTAAGAAAGGTGACAGCTTAAAGAACTATTTTTCTTTTTAAAGTTCAGACTTTATCCCCCTCATAGTCCACCTCCAACTGTTTCCCATCTCACACTTCGTCCCTGTCCTGCCCCTTCTCCAAGAAGATGCCCCACCTCCCATATCTACCCCACCAGACCTCAGCACTCCCAGGGCCCCCAAGTCTTTCTAGGGTTCAGAGCCACACTCACAATGGCCTACTGCCCTACACAGTGCTTTACTCCTTCAAAATCCTGCAATGCCTACACAGACACATAAAGAAGAAATCGAATGACCGACACAGGAAGTACTGCATAAGAATCTTTGTTTAGTGTTTAAGAACCAGCACAAGCATATCCATATTCTAGTATTACTTCATCAACATTTCCTTAATCTCTCATTTAAATTTAAACTAATGATCTAATTTTATATTCCTTAAATGCCATCATACTTTTTCTATTCTTTTATCTTTATTGATCCATTTGACTTCGTTGATACTTCTCTAACTCTTCATGAGAGCCTTTTTCATTTTTCTTAAATCCAGATAAAATACCATCTGTGATGATGTGTTTCTGCTGTTCACACCATCAAACTATAAACTCTTTGTCCTGTCTACACATTTTCTTGTTTAATCCTTTCAAGTAGAAGAGTTTAAATTATTTTGGCCACTTCCCAATATGTTTTGTTTTCCATCTAATTCCTTTAGATGAATATTTGAGAGAGTAATTAAAATATGCTCTCTAAATTCATAGAACAATGAGCAACAACTTGTCATATTCTTGGGTTTATTGTCAGAATTTATGAAAGCCTAAATGATAAGGTGTTGTGCATCAAGCTAAATATGAAAAGCATTTTCTTTTCTTGAGTTAACATTTATAATGAAGACTTTTTTTTTTCTCTTTCTCTTTTATATCAGCCTTATCAACCTTAACGCAAGCTTAAGTTTGGCATTTACTTCCATTAATACATTAACAAACACTTGTGAAGAATCAACTATGTTAGAAACATGCTAACTAACGCATAAAAATCACCTTGATTAAAGTGGAGGACAGCTATACTACTAAAAAGTTTGGCTTCAATCAGGGTTTCAGAAAAAATCCTAAAGTAACTTTTCTTTGTAATGAAATCACATAGATTCAGATATATCATCAATTAAATGGTGTCTAGAACATTGAATATTGTTGAGAGAGTGCTAACTATTGATTAGTTTAACAAAAAGCATTTAATTTTTTCCTATGTCCACTTTAGATGGACGTCACACTATACTATTTAATGTATTTATTGCATTAGTAAACCCACAGAAACAAGCTGAGGTAGATACTGACTATTTGTATCTGATTTTTTTTTTTTTTTTTTTGATGAACTGAGAATCAGTCTGTGGATTAAAAGCACGACAACAACAAATAGCTTTCAGTCTCATATAAAACATAATCAAAATTCATTGTAAACACAGCAGGAGACATTGTAGATAGGTTTAAACACATTGTCAAAAAAAGCATTAACATCCTTGAAATTGATCAGGCTGATGAAAGCAGAGCATAGGAAAACTCTCTGTTATAGTCATATATATATTATGATGTAAATGTATAAGTCCAAAATCTACAGAAGAGTAAAATTGTGAGCTGTGAGGAGACAGTCAGCAGCCAGCCTACCTATACATTTTGTTGACTTACAACACAGAACTTTGTAAATCCCAGAGGTTATTTCTTATCATCATTGCAATGCTGTCTTTTCTCTTGGCCAATTTCCTAGGAGTTTTCCTGGGGGAATTGTTTAAACTAGCCTGCTTGAACTTTTTCTGTGATGTGTTTGACAGAGAACAACTTTTGTCTTTCAAAGGAAGGTAAACAATTGCTGAGGGATTGAACCTATTTTCAGTCTCATTACAATGCATGCAATGGACTGAAAGAATGACCTAGGAGGCCTTTTGATTGCTAATATTTTTAATACAAGATGCCTTCATTTCATTTTTTTTAAAAAAGTTTAATGACTTGGGATTTCATTTACACCAAATAATGAGAGCCTGTTCGAGGCTGTAAATTGTGTCTTGGGCGTTGCCATGCACTGCTGCACTTGATAGATAATTTATTCAGAGTCCTGGAAGAAAGCTTTTTAAAAATAACTGACATTGAGGATGCCAGTAAGCACCGATGCCATGTGTTTGCCAGCTGCGAAATCATTAGTAGGTTGAAACACCCTACCGTGCAAACAGCTTCAAACTGATTTGAGAAGGGATATAGTTTAGCCAAAACATAAATGAATTCACGAATCTGCCCTACTTGCAGTTATCTCTGTCTTTCAGTTCTGACTTAAATATTTTTAAAGGAATTTGGATTGCAGAATACTGCATGCGTAAAACCAGAGTTCTCTGTTCTCTTTTGTATTTCTTAAAGGGTAATCACTAATGTTTTTCTATGAGCCAAGGGTTAACATCATAAATACATTCTTCTAGTTGACTGATAAGTACAATGTCTATTTTAAAATTGCTTATACCTTCTCAGTCAGATGGCTTACAATGATGCAAGGCTCATTTGTTGTTTTGTTGTTACAGTACGGTTTCAGCTGTAAGAGATAAATACACATCAATTCAATTGCTTATAACTATGAAAATACTTAAAATCTACTTTATATGTCTGTAAGACATAGAACTAGCACTGATAAACATTACAAGAATATAACTGGCAAAAGAGAAAATATTTCATTGAATAGCCAGTATTTTTTTTCCTATGGTAGTAGACAAAACACAGGCTTGAAGATAACAAGGGCATTGTGTAAAATGACTTTAAAGATAGTAGACATTTTTCTACCTATTTGTATTCATAATTTTTCAAAGAAAATTCCTTCCATAGCTCTATATTATGGAAGAAGTAAATTAAAACATTAAGGGAGAGAAAATAGGGAAACACCGTGGTTGAAAAATCTCTTTTTTCTTTATACCCCATGACAAGAATCTCCAGAGAGCAAATGTACTTGACAAAGAGCTATATTCTTTTAGTGCTGTACATTTATTTATTTATTTATTTATTTATTTATTTATTTATTTATTTTGCAATTAAGCTCAGCACCCCTTCTCTCCTTTTCTGTTTCCTTTCAAAAATATCCAAATAAACAAATAATATTTTAAGGCTCCTGTTTATAGAAGCACAAAATTATCAGCTAACTGTGACCAATTTCACAGTTAAAAGTACAACAATTAGCATTTCATTATATTAAATGCCTTCTTAAACACTTCTTAATAGCATGAGCCTTTACATTTCTCTGATTGCACTCCTGAATCGTAGTACATAGATTTTTCTGTTTCTTAAAGCAGTTTTGAATTATAAATATGCCTATTTCATGTATATTTATTTGTGGTACCAACAAATACCAAGGTTAGAGTGTGTGTACAAAGACAATGACCCCTCTCTCATTTCTCTTTCTCTTTCTTTCATTCTTTCTTTTTATCACAAGACCCTCAGAGATACCACAACCATGAGAAAGGTGTGGTGCAGGCACACACCACTCACCTTAGATTAGCACACACTCTTCTTACTTAAAGAATATTGGTCCTTTCCAGCTTCTGGCTATTATAAATAAGGCTGCTACGGACATAGTGAAGCACGTGTCCTTATTACCAGTTTGAACATCTTCTGGGTATATGCTCAGGAAAGGTATTGCTGGATCTTTCAGTAGTAATATGTCCAATTTTCTGAAGAACCACCAGATTGACTTCCAGAGTGGTTGTACAAGCTTGAAAACCAACCAGCAATGGAGGAGTGTTCCTCTTTCTCCACATCCTTGCCAGCATCTGCTGTTACCTGAATTTTTGATCTTAGCCATTTTGACTAGTGTGAGGTGGAATCTTAGGGTTGTTTTGATTTGCATTTTCCTGATGAGTAAGGATGTTGAACATTTTCTTAAGTGCTTCTCAGCCCTTCGGTATTCCTCAGCTGAGAATTCTTTCTTTAGCTCTGTACCTCATTTTTTTTTTCAAGTTTTTTTTTTAACAATTTTTTATTATTATTATTTTCTTTATTTACATTTCAAATGCTATCCCGAAAGTTCCCTATACCCCATCCCTGCCCCTGCTCCCCTATCCACCCACTCCCAATACTTGGCCCTGGCCTTCCCCTGTGCTGGGTCATATAAAGTTTACAAGACCAAGGGGCCTCTCTTCCCAATGATGACTGATTAGTCCATCTTCTGCTACATATGCAACTAGAGACACAAGTTCAGGGGGTACTGGTTAGTTAATATTGTTGTTGCACCTACAGGGTGGCAGCCCCCTACAACTCCTTGGGTACTTTCTCTAGCTCCTCCATTGGGGGTCCTGTGTTCCATCCAATAGCTGACTGTGAGCATCCACTTCTATGTTTGCCTCGTTTTAATGGGGTTATTTGAATATCTGGAGTCAAGCTTCTTGAGCTCTTTGTATATATTGGATATTAGTCCCCTATCAGATTTAGGATTGGTAAAAATCCTTTCCCAATCTGTTGGTGGCCTTTTTGTCTTATTAACAGCATTTTTTGCCTTACAGAGAAGCTTTGCAATTTTATGAGGTTCCATTTGGCTATTCTTGATCTTACAGCACAAGCCATTGCTGTTCTGATCAAGAATTTTTCCCCTGTGCCCATATCTTTGAGGATTTCCCCCACTTTCTCCTCTATAAATTTCAGTGTCTCTGGTTTTATGTGGAAGTCTTTAATCCACTTAGACTTGAGATTTGTACAAGGAGATAAGAATGGATCAATTCACATTCTTCTACAGGATAACTGCCAGCTGTGCCAGCACTACTTGTTGAAAATGCTGTCTCTTTTTCCACTTCCTCCTTAGAATATGGAACAAAATATTCATGGAAGGAGTTAAAGAGACAAAGTTTGAAGATAAGACAAAAGGATGGACCATCCAGAGACTACCCTCCCCAGGGATCCATCCCATAATCAGCCACCAAACGCAGACACTCTTGCACATGCCAGCAAAATTTTGCTGAAAGGACCCTGATACAGCTTTCTCATGTGAGGCTATGCCAGTGATTGGCAAATACAGAAGTGGATGCTCACAGTTATCTATTGGATGGAGCACAGGGCCCTCAATGGAGGAGCTAGAGAAAGTACCCAAGGAGCTGAAGGGGTCTGCAACCCTATAGGTGGAAGAACAATATGAACTAACCAGTATCCCCAGAGCTCATGTCTGTAGCTGCATATGTAGCAGAAGATGGCCTAGTCAGCCATCATTGGGAAGAGAGGCCCCTTGGTCTTGCGAACTTTATATGCCCCAGTACAGGGGAATGCCAGGGACAAGAAGTGGGAGTGGGTGGGTAGGGGAGCAAGGCATGGGGGAGGGTATAGGGGACTTTCAGGATAGCATTTGAAATGTAAATGAAGATAATATCTCATAAAAATTGAAAAAAAAGAATATTGGTCAAAACTGGTATCACTGACTGAACATAGTTGTCTGTGAACTTGGGAAATACAGAGGGGCAATTGGCCCTTCAGTCAGCTATGCACTTGCATAACATAAGTCCTGAGAAGTACATTGCATTCCACACAGAAATAAGATGATTGAATAAACATTAAATTCTTGTAACTGAAACAATGCAGTTATGACAAAGCTCCATTTGATATATCTTCCAATATATTTCAGTCCAGTGGATTAAAAACATTGTTTCTCATTCTTCTTCCTTTTTATATTGATTTGAAAATATAAATTGCGAAATAATGTAAGCAGTCTTACAAGAGTCAATGTTTGCAAATATTATGATTATTTTAATTATTAAATTATAGAACATTTTAATAAGTTGTATCATTAATATAAAATGATTTTTATCAGAAATAATATCAGTTGTAGGAATTGAAACTCTCTTCTCAACAATTACAGTATGTGTGAGGAAGGCATAAGAGAATTTAGGAATTTCAAAGAAAATTGTGGACTGATTTGTATAAAAGCAATTGTGTGTGTGTGTGTGTGTGTGTGTGTGTGTGTGTGTTTATATATAGACCTTCTTAATGTTCTGAATCTGAACAATTACCCAATTTTGAAATCATATAGTGATCACAATTTTTTAGACCACTTGATATCAACAATGATAAATTCTTTTATTAAAGTCATGATTTGAGAAGAACCTGGAGTTAGAGCTTGTCTCAGGAAAGCAAAAGCAATAGTGACCCTGCTTCAGTATTACTAATGCAGAAAATATATTTTTATCTTTCTTTTACATTTTGTAAGAGAATAAGTAGGTCTTAGATGAATAATGATTTTTGGATTGAAAGATGTGTCAATTTTATTCCACTCTGTTTGTAGAAATATGCTTTAAATATCAGGTGCTATTCTGTGGAGAAGGTATAAGAGATGTTAAATGCTTAAATAGAACAGAAAGCCAAACGTAGATCTCAAATATCGATGGAATTTGTACTACTTCAGCTATAATGGATGGCCACGAGGCCTCAGTTCTATCCAAAGATATTACATAATGAATGCTCATATCAGGAGAAATCGTCTTCCTCACATTAGAGCACACTAATTCACTGCCCAGTACCAGATGACCAGCTCTGAAAGCAGATAAACAAGTAACACTTAGCAGGTTATGTTCAGGATGCATAAACATATATATGCAATAAAAGTTAATGGCAAGCTGGGTGTTCTGGTGCATGTCTTTAATCCCAGCACTCGGGAGGCAGAGGAAGGCGGATTTCTGAGTTCGAGGCCAGCCTGGTCTACAAAGTGAGTTCCAGGACAGCCAGGGATACTCAGAGAAACCCTGTCTCGAAAAACCAAAAAAAAAAAAAAAAAAAAAAAAAAAAAAAAAAGTTAATGGCAAAAGAGATCATGAATTTAGGGAAAGAGAGAAAGGAGGATACATAGAAAGGCTTGGAGGGAGTATGGGGAAGGGAGGAAGGGAGTAGTATTGTAGTATTAATATGAATTCAAAATATGTATAAAGTAAGCTGGGCATGGTGGCGCACGGCATTAATCCCAGTACTCAGGAGGCAGAGGCAGGAGGATTTCTGAATTCGAGGCCAGCCAACTCAACTACAGAGTGAGTTCCAGGACAGCCAGGGCTATACAGAGGAACCCTGTCTCGAAAAAAACAAACAAACAAACAAAAAAAAAAAACAAAAAAAAAGCCAAAAAAATGTAAAAAGTAAAAAATAAATTTGTTAACAAATAGATATAAGTACAAATAACTAAGCAGAAATGAATATTTCTTAAATTATGACGTTATTTTAAAAACATTTCCTTTTTAATATTCACGAGAGAAAGAAACTCCAATTAAGTAAGAAACATGTTTTTTTATGTGGAACTTTGAATTATAAAGAATCTTATGCCTATTGTCCACCTAGATAAATTTTGAAATACTGAATTCTCATGTCCAATGTATTTGACTGTTATTATGACTAAATTTGTTTATTCCAATAGCATGTCTAATTCTGTTTCAAGGAATTACACGTGGTTAAACACAGAATGCATTTCCAAGACTCCTTCTGTTCACAGTATTCAGTTTCCTGCTTTGATTCTATTCTCAATATTACACACAGATTTAAAATGTTGACAGAACAAATTAGATATCACTTCTATTGATTGCAATCTGTCAGAGGAGTCTGCACTGTTCCTGTGCTCACTATAAGTCAAATCTTTAATATTTATTCCCTTATGGTTTTCTATAAACTCACTGCTACAGAGAATATTTTCCTTTCAAACTATGCCTCCTTCATTCAAGGACAACCAACATCCAAAAACATAATTTTAGGTCCTGACTTCACAGTGCATACAGATATGTCAAACCTATGGGCAGTGTAGACAGGTTAATATCCCCTACAAGTGTGCATGCTTTTATTCTTAAAACTTGTTAATATTTTGCATGGCAAAAAAT
The DNA here is from genome assembly GCF_900095145.1 of Mus pahari. Taxonomy (NCBI): domain Eukaryota; kingdom Metazoa; phylum Chordata; class Mammalia; order Rodentia; family Muridae; genus Mus; species Mus pahari. Next base: position 63,472,865 of record NC_034601.1, read on the forward strand.
AAAGTGCAGATTTACTAGAAAAGGGTAGATTACCCCGGTTTGTTCAGAATAGCCAAATGCTACCTCCTACCACACACATACACACACATACTTACATAATACATATCTCTAATACATATGTGTATTTTTATAAGAAACTGTAGACATGTTACTCTTTACCTTCTGAAGCTCTCTGAATTGTTTCCTGTTGAGTTCTTTGTATTTACCATCCTTCATTGAGATGTCCGATACTTAATTTTTCTGATGTCTCATCTTGATACTATAAGTTTTCATCTGTAGCCTGCTTATTTTCTGTCTATCCTGGACGGCAAGTTAGATTCGTTGACTATTTGTTAACTACTTTTCTGACTAATATCTTTAGAATATCTCACTAAGAACACTCGTTCCACACCCACATAAACTGTGCAACAATATTTAAGTTATGCTAGTGATTCTGGACTGTGACAACTAGCCAGCGTGCTGCCTCTTCCAAATTTCTCCTATGTGTACACCAAGAAGCAGGAAGAGTTTTTGTTTCCTAGTATTTATTCTTCATGTCATCTCTCTCATGGATGAAGCATAGAACCTCTCCTATTTCAAGTATTGATGTGTTTACTTTCTTTGGTTATTGATTTATTGTTCTAAATTCTTTCAGACTCAGCAATATAAGCTACAGGACACAAAGATGTTATTTTTTTTTTCTGTTACTGTTTCATTTTCTTCTTTGCTATGTTACTTTGCTGTTACCACATTATTTTGTTGTTGCAAAATAATTACATCTACTAGTTGGTAGTTAATTTTCTCATCACATAAAATTAAAATTTTTCATTATAAAGAGAGCGATACTTTTTTTCTTATCCTTACAAGGAGCAGATATAACAATCCTGAGGAGAACATACAGCTCAGTCGTCCTCAGCTAATAAATCAGTCAAGCTTCCCGGAACTTCTTTGCAGTCACAAAGGAAGGAGCCACAAGAAGAAAATGACTTATGTATTGTTTTTTTTTTTTTTTTTACAGTATAGGGTGTGGTGGGATGGGGAGTTTTGTCACAAGGAACTAATTGTTCTCTGTGAGTTATGGGGCAAGTAGTGAATATTGTGTGATCTATTTTTCAAAAAAGTGGTACCTGCCATTCTTAAGAGTAACAGCAGCCATGGTATTAAATTGAGAACTTTGATGGTGGCTCTATTGGTAAATGTGGATTAGTCAGATGTTAAGCAATTGGGTAAAATAGACATTTTAGGTGTTTGTCCAATGGGGAATTTGAGGAAATTACACCAGAGTGAAATGCCAATAGTAGGTCTGAGGGTCACATTCTGGGGGGAAAATAAATACAGATGAAAGTGTGCAAGAGTCACACAGCATGGGATGTAAATAAAACTGCAGAGCAGTCATGCATAGCATGTTAATATGCTAATGAGTTCCTAAGCTATATCTGACTCTGATTTCTGCTTTTGAATAGAGGAAATAATGGCTCCCTTTTCTGTCTGCCACCACTCTGTCTTCAAGTGCCTTTGTACTCTGTGATAACTTCTTTTCGAAAATCTAAGATGACTGAATAGATAAACGTAATTGTTTATTCTTATTAATTTTCTACCTTTGAAGGATTCTTTTATTCTGCTCATGTAGATGACTGACTTGGCTAATTATATGCGTGTCTAAATGCTGCATTTTGAGGGAGAACACTGATAATTTTAAAGATTTTATTTTAGATTGTCTTTCAGAATTATGTCAGATGCATTTTTTTTTTTTTTTTGCACAATTAGCTCTGCTACTGCTGAACAAAAGAAGGACAAACTTATACTAGGCATTATTTTCTTTAGCAACATATGCCAACATAAATTATTTTTCAGCTTGAGATTTAATTTTCCACCATAATTTTTGATATTCTATTCATATTCATATTCTACTCATCTATCAAGTACCCACCCTTACACCTATTTATTCATCAATTTTCTGAGAACTTCTTAGGTATCAGACATTGTTTTTCCCTAAAGATATCAGTGTTGAACAACTTTCAGGCCTTTTACTTAACAGATAAATGAGAAAAATGTGAGACATGTGTATATTTTAAACACAATGTTTCATTGTTACTGTTTATGCATACAATACTTCACATGGGTTTTATTAAAGCTTAAAAATAGCTACAGATAATAAATTAAATGAATTTTATTTTTGTTAATTAAATATCTTTATGATTAAAAATTGTATGCAATTAAGAAATAAAACACCATTCAATATGATTATATTTATTAAAATATATATTAACATTGCTATCAAAAATAGGTCATATTGCTCACTGTCATTTTAAGGGTTCACAGTTATGTTTTACACTATAAAACCATTATAATGAGATAGAGAATGAGAAGATTAGTCTAGAGGAGGGAGTGAGATTGGAGAAATTTGATCCAAATGTCTATTAAAATGGCAAAGCAACTGAATATAGATGAACTCTATCAGCACCAAGAAAATGATAGCTTTCCAGCTTAATTTACTTTGGCAAATACTTGCATGCATGCCATGGGAATATAATCTAAACACCTTATTAGAATATGTATCTCTTTTCTGCAGCTTGCATTATCGTTCGAATAGATATGTAATGCTTCCAGGAATAATTTGTGCAGAAATATGTTTTGTTAGCATGTTCCCAAGGAAACAGAAGGAAAATATGTTTACCAAAATATTCCAATATAATTTTCTATAAAAATGTAATTTTCATATTAAGGATACACATACCAATCATTTACTTGACCAATTTTCTTTCTGAATTGTATAAGATGAAAAAGAATAAAATGGTATCTGCAGAAATTAGGCAATAAATAGTAAATTCTCTCTGCAAATTGACTTTCATGCATAGGTAACATTAGAATCATTAATGAGGGACTGATTTAAAATGAATATCTTCAGAACTAGAATACGTTATTGCTGATGACATAGTTGAAATTTTAAGATGATTTTAATATCATTTAAAATTAAAAGCAATGTTATGTATTACACACACACACACACACACACACACAACACACACACACACGGTTTCTCTATTTCTTAGAGAATATAGGGTATTGATTTTCAGTGCTGCTTTGAACATGCCATATTTGTTTGATATAAGTTCTCATTAAAACTTTCTTAACTCTGAGAATATTCTTTGTAAGTGGGGATCAGGAAACCATTCATACCATCAAGCTATCTTTTTTTTTCTTTGGTTTTTGCAAGATTTTGCTTTTCTGTCTTTCCAAATCTATTCAGAAGAATCAGTGTTCTGTAGATTCCTACTTGTTTTACATTAACATTGCTTCTATATGGTCCACATTCTTTAACTGCTCTTTGAGACAGTCAACATATACATGCTTTTGAGTGTTAGCAAACATCTACAACCACAATTAATTTACTTTGTTAGCGTGAGTAGGGAAGCCAAAGAAACAATTGGATGTGACATTTTGTCTACTATGTGTACTTGCCCTCTGGAAATATCACAGATCTCAGAAAAAGATCTTAAGCTTAATCATTCATTTGGTGGGCTTCTAACTTTCTGGAGACTATTGTGAGTTGGTCTATGTCTATGATCCCATGTGTATTATTCAGGAATGTCCTTCTTTCCTTATTTGCCAATATATCCTATATCTAGTTTCAAATAACAAAGGCTTTAATCTGAGACTGTGTTATTTTTGATGAGGATTTTCCTCTGTATAATCTCCCCAGTGTCTAATTTTATTGATTCACAACATTTTTACATGCAAAGTAGTCAAAATCTCTTACATTTTACAAATCTTGCTATTACTTTTCAATTTTATTATTTAATTATTTTCAGGTGTTTAAAGTCTTATATAGAGAAAACTGATGAAATTTGTATATGAAATGCACCCCAACCTCTTCCTTTCTTTTATATATCATCAGTACCATTTTCAGGTACTCAGTGTTCAACTAAGGTAATGGGTGATTCCCAGGGTTGTATGAATAAATGATTAAACATGATAGGTTGTATCATGTTTAAACACAAAGAGTCCATGCTTCTGCTTATGGGTACTTGCAGAGGCAATTTTCAATGAATGCTCTGTTGTGATTTGATGGTTGATCAGCTTGGACTTACTTTCTTACCTTTCTCTTTTCTTTTCTTGCTTCTGTCAATAACCATTCATTATGTTTTACATATTAAAATTTGGGACACATACTTTTTATTTAATGCACAGTGTGTTGAACTTATACTCTAACCTTAATGCAGGTTACAGATTTATGTTGATGAGTAGTATTCATTTAACCAAACCATTAAGCTTGGTGCATCTACTTAAGACACTGAGGGCTGTCTGTCTGTTCTGGAATATTGACAGATCTTCCTCTTCCTACTGTCTCTGGCAATGCTGAGGGATTGGAATTTCAGACACTGCTTCTGTATATAGATATGGCAAATAAAATAACAATTATTTCTTATACTATGAGAACCAGTGAAATTTCTAAGATTTCAATCATTGTGGTGGGCACAACACACAGGAAAATGACTTAAATGCAAATACAAACTTATCATTTGTTGGAATTGCTTAGAAAATGATCTAATTTCCAAGTACATTTATTTATTTATTTATCTATCTATCTATTTATTTATTTCTGACTTTCAATTGTTTTGCCTTTTATATTGCTGCTGAACCCTGCTGACTACATTTGCCAATTAGTTCTCTTCTTTGCTCACTTTCTTCCAAACTGTAGGATCCAAGGTTCTAAAATGTAATGTTTCATATCCTTGACTCTTCATATTCACCATTAAATCTCGAACTTTAATGTAGAGACACATGTCTGGATTTTGCCACCTCTACCATGTGTGGGTGGAGCTATCTCTTGATGCCTACAGGGACAACAGTCTTTCCTGGGATGCTTTAATAGGTATTTCACAGAAGGCTTCCTTGCTAGTTTGTCATCGTATTAGACTGTCTACATTTTTCAGACTGGTGGTTATTTCATAAACGTTCAATAAGTGAGGAGGTTCCATCATTCTAGAGACAAATCTTAGTTCCCATAAAGTTGTTTAAGGTCACAGGATATGGCTCACTTGGCCAAGCACTTTCCTAGCAGAGATGTAGTTCTGGGTTCAGTCTTCAGTCCAACATAAAACCAGGTATGTTGGCACATATCTGTAATCTCAACTCTTAGATCCGGAGTATGAGGATTAGAAGTTTGAGATAATATTTTGCTACTTAGGAAGCTCAAGGACATCTTCATTTGTATGAAACCCTATCTCAAAAGAAAAAGAAATAAAGAAATTAAAACTTGTTTAAATGTTCTCAAGCACATATAGAGTTAGTTACTGATAATTTCATAAGACTTTCTATCACTTCTTTAGTTCATGGATATTTAATGTTGTATAAATTAACTTTTTCAAAGAACTGCAAAAGAATATTTAGGGATGATGTGTCTACATAGAAAAATGTGTTAAGAATCATCTTTTTAGGTCTGGGGAGATGGCTCAGAGGTTAAGAGAACTGACTACTCTTTCAGAGGTCTTGCGTTTAATTCCCAGGACCACATGGTGGATCACAACCATCTGTAATGGGGTCTGATGCCCTCTCCTGGTATGTTTGACAGCTACAGGATACTCATATAAATAAAATAAATCTTTTTTAAAAAAATAATTATCTTTTTAATAGGAAAGAAAAATGATTTCATTGTAGCAATTTCATTACAAATAAAAGATAGTTGTTTTTCCTCCTGGCCCGTAAAATCTGTTTATATAGGTTGCCTTTTAAGCTGCCCTGATATTTTAATGAATTCACAGACATAAAATGTCAATTTTTCTTTTTGTGTAAGTTTTCCTCTACATCAGAAAGTATGACTTTATAATTCACAAGTGTAATAAGAGGGCAAGATTAAATTCTTCATCAAGGTTAGTACACAAAAGAAATTAAAAATCTACATTAGAATGCAAGTAGATACCTCACATTGTTCCTGGACATTTTAATTTTATGCTCTATTTTTATGCACTGATATTTTCACAGTCTAACTTTATTCTTCTGTTTCATTCTTCTGCCTGAGTCAACCCCAGACACCTTCAGCCCTCCATCAGTTGAGCACCAAAGGCATAATTTTATAATTACCTTCTTATGTGGATTAATAAGGTTTAGTTTCTCAACGATAAGCACCTCATCCTATACTTTCTGCTGTCATGCTGGTGATGGGACCAGCAAATGACATTTCTTCATTGGGTGGCAATCTTCTAGGCTCTGGAGGGAGAAGGCATGGATTGAGATAGGATTCTACATTGGAGGTGAACCTTTGTCTCCTCTTGCTGCTGTCAGTGTCTTGTCGATCAATCTTTTCCTTGACAATAGTTTTTCCCAGTGCACAGTTTCTTTTGTGCATAAGAGGGCTAGTGTGTCCTTGACTTTGGAGAAATTGCATGGACATCAGGGCTGTTTGCACACATCAGTTTACATTCCTGCTTTAAGCCTCCCCTTCCATATCACAGACATCAGCACCAGCATATCAACACATATCATCAGAAGTCCATCTTATAATCTGCTAAAACATACTTTCTCTTCTCCAGTCTTCTAGGTTAAGAGAACATAAACTTACCTTTTTTTATTACTGTTATTTTTCATAGATTATATTATAATTATATCATTTCCCTTATTCCTTTTCTTCCTCTGAATCCTCCCATAGATCATCCCTGCTTTCTTTCAGAGTCATGGTCCTTTTTACTCAATCATTGTTGTATAATATAGGTATACTCATATATTTGCAAATTTATAAATGTAGCCAACTCAGTCTGGATAGTGTTACTCATATATGCCCACATATACAAGAGAGAGAGAGAGAGAGAGAGAGAGAGAGAGAGAGAGAGAGAGAGAGAGAGAGAGAGGCTTTATTCTTCTAATTTTCTCTTCTCTGATCTCTATCCATTATGTAATAGCTGTTATTCACTCTATGAACTGAAACAAGTGGCTTATTTTTTGTTTGTTTTGTTTTTAAGGGTTTTACTTTTTTGTGACTTACTGAATACTCTAAGATTCTTTTACAGATTACATATTACATCTAAAATTAAAGGCATCTAATTTAATTTAATCTTAAATTAAACATTTCAAAACTTTACGATCTGTGGTGCCATGAGAAGCCAAGTTGTCTGAGGCTAACTTCACTAACTAGTAGCTGTTTCTTCCCATTAACTAAAGAACGTGGATTTCAAAAGCAAATAGGCAAAAAGAGACAAATAAGAAAGACAATCATACAGATTACATGAGGTATATAATGATGCAAACGAGGAAATGTTTGATTTCCCTGGCAGGGTGGGAGGTCTTTAGCTCCAAACACTTAAGTGAAAGGTGCACAGACATTTATTATTTAATAGATATCTTCATAAAACCATAGTTTGATTTAAGTTTGGGATCATTAGAGAGCAATACGGATATATTAGAAGGTAAGTAAAATGAAAATGAAAGCAAACAAGTGCTATTTTCTCCCTTTTACAATAATTTTAACCCCTCCCCATGGATGGTCCCTGAACAATAGATGCAGAGGCTATAGAATAGATATACATCTGTTGATCTCTGCATTGTGTCCAATTTTTTTTTTTTGTCATGGTCTCCATTTGCTGTAAAGACAGGATTTTTTAATGAAGAGTAGTTACAGTTATATGTGGGTATAAGAATAAGACTCAGACAGTAGTCACACATTATTTATCCTGGTTTAGAAGTCTTCTGTGAAACAGTCTCTTAGAAATAGGTACAATAACAAATTTCGCATAATACCAGTGTCATTGGACACGTTAACATGGAGGGTAAAATTTTGTGGGGTCCCCACCCATAGAGAAAGAACTATAGAACTATAGGCAACTAATGACTGCTGGGAGGAGAATTAGGATCTCTCAGGTATGAGCCTTCTTATTACTTGTTAAACGCAGAGTGGTCAGCTCTGAAGCCATACATACACATAACCAAAAATGGACTGTACACCTGTTTTTATATGTGTACATATATATGTATGTACATAGAAATTTTAGAAAAAGTTATCAAATTGAAAGTGAGGTAGTGAACATGGTAGGAGTTGGAGGAAAGGGGCAGAGAGGGGCTCAAGTGGGGAATGGCCAAAAGGAAATGGATGTAATCCTAGTTCAATAAAAAAAAAAATAGTACTTTTAAAAAGATGCACTTTAACCATCATGTAAAAAAACAAAAACAAAAACAAAAAAAAAAACAAAAACAAAAACAAAAAAACAGGGTATAGGGTACTTTCGGGATAGCATTTGAAATGTAAATGAAGAAAATATCTAACAAAAAATAAAAAATAAAAAAATAATGAATGAAAAAAACAAAAACAAAACAAAAAACTATCAACCATTTGACTGTTTTCAAAATTAGTGTGTTAAATTTTATACAGAATAAGATGAATATGTAATAACTACTTGTAATAACTGTACTCCTTCTTGATGACTGTAAACAAGACTGCTAGTTAATAAAAGTAAGTTTTATATTCATAAGGTAAAGACAGCATCTGTGTTACTGTGATAGGTTATTATTATTACTATTGTTGTTGTTGTTTTATTTGTTTACAATCCAAGGGATCCATCTCAATCAGGGGAGCCAGTGGGGAGAGGCACCAGGCCTGACACTATTACTGATGGTATGATGTGCTTACAGACAGGAGCCTAGCATGGCTGTCCTCTGAGAGGTCCAGCCAGCAGCTGACTGAGATGAATGCAGATACTTACAGCCAACCATTGGACTGAAGTCAGGGACCCCTATGGCTAACTTAGGGGAAGGATTGAAGAAGCTGAAGGAGAAGGCAATGCCATAGGAAGACCAGCAGTCCAAACTAACCTGGGCTCCTGGGAGCTTCTACAAACTGAGCCACCAACCTGGCAGCATACAGCACATATATAGCAGAGGACTACCTACTCTGGCCTCAGTGGGAGAAGGTGGATATTTTCATTAAAAGAGATTGTCATGAGTCCTTTAGGATTTTAGTGTGAACACGAATTTCTGCAACAAAGCTGTCTGCATAGGCTGGTTGACAGAATCAAGCTTCAAGAATGTGAACAAGTTGGGCTCTTGCTTTCCTAGAGCCTGATTAAAAATTTTCTCCTGTGACATTTTTAGCTGTGTAACAAGTCATTTCTTGCCCTCCTCAGTGTCAGACATAACATTTTGATGAACAGATACCAAACTTTGTAATGTATTAGCTTAACATCACCATAAATTGTACCAATGGAAAGGCCAAGAATGTTTTCAGACATGTGAGGCCTATAGCTGAATTCTCTTACCTTTTACCTGACTCTAACTTTTTAATTCACAGATTTTAAAAATGCATGCATTTTAAAAATTAAATTTCTTTGTTCTGTTGATATAATCATCAATGAAACTGCTTCCACATTGAAAAAAAAAACACTTGGGGTTTTGTAGTAAAAACAAAAAAAATTGTGTTTTTCCTGGGTAAGATTTTTGGCAAAACTATTATTTATTTGTTACCTTTTGGTTTTGAAATTATAATACAACTATATCATCTCTCCTTCACTTTTTTCCCAATCCTTTCTATATCTTACTTGACATTCTACTGAAGTCAACTACAAAATGTAACAGTAAGAGAAAGTGAATAATATTTTTTGTTGTTATTTTTGTTGTTGTTTTCGGCTTTGTTTCTATTTTTGTTTTTAATGGGTATGTGCACTTGTTTTGTTGTTTGTGTGTATATGTGTGTGTTGTATGTATTCTTTTTAACCTGATTTTTCCTCTTCATACAAGCTTAGTGAAAATTAAGAAGCTGGTTTCTGAAGACCCTTTGTTCAGAATTATGTTAAGCATGTCCATGACACATCTGATTTCCTGATGAAATATTATTATAGAAAATATTTCAGAAAAAATTGAAGCTCTGATTTTAAATATCTACACATTCTTTTCCTTGTACAAAAGTAGGTGAAATTTTGAAATAACAAATAATTAAAATCAGTCTATAGATCTCTGAATTAGGTAAAAAGCAAAATAATTGTCTATTCTTCACTGAATTATTAGATACTTAATCATGTAATTTATTAAATTTATCATAGTATAACTAGATTTAGTATTATTAAGAATGATGCTGAACTTACTACTTTAATAAGTTTTTATTTAAAGTTTAACTGAGGAAGCAGAAGTCAGGCTGTGTTCAGTATAGAGACAGTTAGTGTAAGATTTAAGCGGCATCTACATTCATTGTGAGGCTGAAGAATAAATGCAAAGACATCTTAAGCCAGAGCTGAAAAGTGTCTGCTATGAAACATCCCTGCAGCCTCCTGGAGAAGAGCAGGTAATTTTCATAGGACACTCTCAATTGCTGTAAGTCATTGCAATGATCATAGTCTAAGCTACCTGCTGAGAGTAATGACTTCTTTTTCGCGTCTCACTTCTAAGTTGTGTATAATTTCTGATTGACAGTATCTAAATGGGAAGCACAGAGGAAAAGGATAGTTATAAACATGATGCCAAACTATCCCGGCAATAAATGGGACAAACGGAAGAACATGGAGCATCAAGTAGAAAATAGCATGCATATCACTTTTCTTTTCCTGTCAGCTGTCGAATATCAGGATAGAATTTTAAAATTCTATTATAACAAACAACGTGATGCACTTAGGTTATCTCCAATTTGTCTTAAATATAGCAGGAATTCCTTATATACCTACATTTTAAAGATAAATAGCAAAAACGATATCTGACACATATTGTTTATAATGTTAAAGAAGCTTATGTATGTGCATTTTGTAGTTATATATGTGTGTATACAGTATACTGTTATAATATGTATATAATTGTCATGATTGCACTTTAAATGAATTTTATACTGATGCACAGTGGGAAACTACATACTGCTGATTTTCTTATTGAGTCAACTATATTTACCCAGAGAAAAGAAATGTCTCCATTGAGTTAAGTTAAAAATAAATCCTCTTTAAAGTTCTTCATATTAGTAAAAAAGAAAAATATATTCTTCTGAAACTGTGATATTAGAGAGAAAGCAAAATATTTATTAAATATGTATGGTTTATATACTGCTTTATTTCACAGTCTAATATTTTATAAAGTTGTGTTTATTCCAGATAATTTATTTTTATAATGAGGTTTTAAGTTCAGATATGTTTATATTTCTACAAATCATTTTTAGATAGAAGTGTCAATAAAACAATGTAATTTTGCTCAGGGCAAAAGCAATGTTACAGAGAATAAAATGGGCATTTGTGACTCTTAAAAATTCCTTTAATTCAGAACAGTGAGTAAAATAAATGTATCCTTAGCTTTTGGTTCCATGTTATAAAATAAACACAAATTAAATATAAAGAATGGGCTATTTTAGAAATTAAGACAAATTTTGAAAAATCAAAAGATCATAAAAAATTCTTGAAAGTTTTGTTAACTGTATTTTTCTTTTTAAATGGGAAGCTGGTACAACCATTCTGGAAATCAGTCTGGGTGTTCCTCAGAAAACTGGACGTAGTAATACCTGAGGACCCAGCTATACCACTCCTAGACATAGTCCCAAAAGATCCTCCAACATATAATAAGGATACATGCTTCACTATGTTCATAGCAGCTTCATTTATAATATCCAGAAGCTGGAAAGAACTCAGATGCCCCTCAACAGAGGAATGGAGGCAGAAAATGTGGTACATTTATACAATGGAGTACTACTCAGCTATTAAAAACAATGAATTCATGAAATTCATAGGGAAATGGATGGAACTAGAAAATATCTTCCAGAGTGAGGTAATCCAATCACAAAAGAACACACATGGTATGCACTCACTGATAAGTAGTTATTATCCCAAAAGCTCAGAATACCCAAGATACAATTCAGAGATCACATGAAGCTCAAGAAGAGGAAAGATCAAAGTGTGGGTGCATTGGTCCTTGTGTGTATCTGCGTGGGCAGAAAACACTTTGGACTGTGTTCGTACTGAAGAGCTAAACATCCTAAAAGAGAATGGGCTACAAAGGGAAAAATGAATGCCCTGGCGGTTTGCGCTGATCAGAGCATGACTTTTATTAATCGGACAAGGAAGGATTTTTAGCCCACCCTTGTGTCCCCTTGAGAAACTTTTTCTGTCTCTTTGTCTCTCTCTCTCTATGGTGCGCGGTCCGATCATGAGTGCAGATGTGATCCAGTAGGCGGGTCCAAACGAGTGGGCGGTGACGACGTTAGTAGTTGGTCCGAGCGACAGTGGGCGGTGATAATGACAACATAGGGCGGTCTGATGACACTGCATTCTGGGAGATCTGGGGAGGTCTTCTCAGTGGCAATCCTGTGCATCTGTAAAGGGCACAATATAATGTTTAGAGAGAGAGTGGTTAGTGGAGGCGAGAGACCCCAACAGGTCCTTCTTAGAAAGAGGAACAAATACTCATGGGAGCAAATATGACGACAATGTGTGGAGCAAAGACTGAAGGAAAAGCCATCCTGTGACTGTCCCACCTGGGGACCCATCCCAAACACATCTCATATATCTGAGTCACGAAACTCAGACACTATTGTGGATGCCAAGTAGTGCTTGCTGATAGGATCCTGATATAGTGGTCTCCTGAGAGGCTCTCTCAGAGCCTGACAAATACAGAGGCAGATGCTCGCAGCGAATCATTGGAATGAGCACAGGGTCCCCAATGGGGTTCTCAAGAGAGGAATTAGAGAAAGGACAAAAAGAGCTGAAGGGGTTTGTAACCCATAGGAAAAAACAACAATATCAATCAAACAAACCTCCCCAGAACTCCCAGGGAATAAACCACCAACCAAGGAGTACCCATGGAAGGACCTGTGACTCCAGCTGCATATGCAGTAGAGGATGGCTTTGTCAGGCATCAAAGGGAGCAGAGGCCCTTGGTCCTGTGAAGGTTGTATGCTCCTATAGGGAAATGCCAGGGTGGGGTGGCAGGAGTGGGTGTGTGAGTGGGGGAACACCCATCATAGAAGCAGGGGGAGGGTGGATGGGATAGGGAGTTTCTGGAGGAGAAAGGGGATAACATTTCAAATGTAAATAAAGAAAATATCCAATAAAAAAGGAAAACAAAAAATGGGAATCATAAATACTTGTAAATATATTGTGACATAAAGTGCAGAGTAAAATGCAAGAGATAACTCCTAATGTAGAGTCAAACAAGCAAGGCGTGTGCAAGGCAAAGTGAAACCCAGACATCACTTGTCCATTCATTGGAGCAGAAGCATGCAGAAGGACATGTGCCAGAGCTGAGTGGTGGATTTTGAAACTTGATAAAGAACACAAAGAGGCATGTAATTGGAGGACAGTGACTTTTATCATGAGAAATTAGCCTAACATTGAAAGAAAATGGTTAGGTGTGGAAATTGCTTAAAAAACAAAACAAACAAACAAAAAACAAACAAACAAAAAAAATCTACAAATCAGGGGCAAATAGGAAAATTGTCAAAAGAAAACAAAAGGGAAACATTTTGTATCTTTGCAGCCAATCTCTCCTTAGTTCCTTCAGTTCTCCTGGTGTGGAATAACAGAAAATAAGCAATACCAGGGAATATTCACCCCTGCAGGACATTTCCCATAAGCACCACCTTCCTGACAGTATGGGAAAGCCAGGGGCAGCAGAAAATAACTTGCTTGAGGGGAAGGAAGACAGAGACAGAGACAGAAGGCTGTAGGACTCTTAAATAATGCAGCCATTTCTTGAAAAATGTTGAAGGATTCCAGGCACATTCTAAAAGCTTATCTCAATATGTAAATAAATATTGAATATTTAAAGTACATTTTTACTCATCAATAGAGAGAATTTTCCAATTGTAAGAGTTCCTGTAAGAGTTCTAGGATGGACTACTTAGGGAATAGGTAAAAATAATCCATGAATAATAAAAATAAAAAGTTTCACGAGCAGAAGACAGCATTGGAGATAAGCAAAATGCTGGATCTAGATGATTTTTAGTCTGATTATTTCACTTCTTTTTCTACTGAAAAATGATATGCGCTAGAAAGAAAGCTTGCTTGCTAACATAAGAATTATCCCAGTTTTCCCATTATTGTTAAAAGTTTGCTTTTTGTCCTCTTGACAATTGCCACTCCTGGAACGATTCTTTACATACTTGCTCTGTTGTTTATTGTTTGCCCCTCCCCCACCCCAACTACACTGTGGGTTCCCTAGGTGACAGACTGTGTCTTATTGTCTCTATCTTGGGGAGTCCTGTTATACTTCACAGATAGAAGGTTAGATACATCCAGTTCAGCAAAAATCGAAAGCAATACCAAGAATGGTTAACCCCTGTAGGCCTTTTTGCATAAGCACTACTTTCCTGTCAACTACACCTCCAGACAACAACCCAAAACAAATACATCTCCAGACGTAAGACATTACTCTGAACAACATTGATGGAATTGGGTAGGGAATGATTGCGTATTTTTCATTGTAGAAACAAAGAAAGGTAGACTAGCTTTGTGTGGGTGTAAGTGAGCATCTTTCTTTGTATGTGAGTAGGTGACAGACATAGATGTAAATAACTATGTACTCAAGACGAGTGGAGCCTAAGTATGTATAGCCAGACCTTTGCTTGGATCCTGGATTATAGTCTCTATTATCTTAGTGTCTCAAATACATTTCCTCTCTATTTCAGCATTGCTTTCTTGTGAGAACAGAAACACCAGAAAAGCCTTGCTAGAGAGCAGCTGACACTATGGCAGGCAAAGCATTATCTTAATTGCACCACTGTTTGGACTGGTAGAGACCCGGAGTGGCTAGATTCGAATGGGCAGTTGGCCCATGCCATCTGTGTGGTAATGAGACTGGTGATGGCAGAGCCAGGCTAACAGCAATCAAAATTCCACAAGTAACTGTATTTTTGGCTGATCTTCTGGGCAGTGCTATTTGTAGCAAGTGCAAATACAGAGGCTGTTAATTGGCATTTTCAAATGTTCCCCTCTTCATCTCTCAGTAACCCTTCAACATCACTGCTCCCTCTCGAATACACACATGTCATTTTCCCCTATCCATTTTTTTTTTTCACAAAAACAGTCCACCGAAGCACATTATATATGTAGAGATCTTAATTGCAGAAGGGTTTCATGTTTTCTGTGACTTTAGAGATGATTCCCACAGAGCAAACACTGAAAAGCAACTGCTTCCAAACAGCATGCTAAGGGACATAGGGTGAGCACATTTGATAATGAAAGACTCTGTAATTTACAAATCATTTGGTAAATTGACAATCTCCGGGAGGGTCTTGCCTACTGCTGCCCTTCACAGCTTCTCCTTATTCCATGTTAGCAATTAACCTTCTTTTGCTAAATTTGAAGGAAAGAGAATCAATATACAAGTTTCCCCTGCTTTTACTATGGTAATGAGAAAGATCTGACAGATACGCTCTCTCAAGAGAAAATCATCCTGGTTATATTTTTAATTGGAAATCAAAATGTTATGGTAAAAGGATTACTTTCCTAGAGTAAGTTTATGGTATGTGGTCATTTTTACATTCAATAGACTGGATATATATGAAAGAAATAAAGACTGGTCCATTCTTGTTAGATAGGAACCTAAGCTGTGCTATCTAATCTACAGAATGAGATGTATGAAACGGTCCATCTTTATAATTATGATCAGTTTACATTGACGACATGGTCATTTTATTCTAATTTCACAGAATAGAGGAATTTTTGTGTAAATGAATATAGTCTCCCCCGTATCATACTCTTATATCAGGGTGTGGAGGGTTGGATAGGTATGGCCCCCTATAGACTCATGTGTTTGAATCCTTGGATCATAGAAAGTGGCCCAATTAGGAGATATGTCTTTGTGAGGAGTAGATGTGGCCTTGTTGGAGCAAGTGAGTCACTTTACGGTCGGGCTTTGAGGTCTCCTTTCTCAAGCTGCACCCAGTCTCTCCACAGCAACAAAACCCTAACTAAGACACAAGGATAGAATAGAGTTGACTCTTATAAATACGCCAGGAAAATTCTTATGTTATAATTGTATTCATTAATTGGAACTAATCAGAGGCACTCAGGGCTATGAGTTTTCCTCTTAAGACTGCCTTCATTGTGTCCCATAAGTTTGGGTATTCTGTGGCTTCATTTTCATTAAACNCTAAAAAGTCTTTAATTTCTTTCTTTATGTCATCCTTGACCAAGGTATTGTTGAGTAGAGTGTTGTTCGAATACTCATGGTATTAGGATGAATAGAAGGCAAGAATTAGCTGTACGATATTTATCAACTGCACAACATATATTAAGATCTCTTTATGAGAGAAATTACATATACATGCTCATTACCACGAGACAATATGTGGAAAGTTTCTATTGAGTAGAAGATACCATCAAGTATAGTGTTTAAGCTTGAGGGATACCATATATATTTACAAATATGTGTATTTATTAAAATATTTTGAAATGCATGCATCTTACTACTTAAAATACTTAATTTGTTGTTCCTGTTTTGATTTTATTAAGACAATATTTCTTTATGTAACCCTGTCTGTATTACAACTCTCTCTGAGGACCAGGTTGGACTGAGACTCAGAATCTGTGTGCCCCTGCCTCTCAAGTGCTAGGATTAAAGGCATTGCCCATCACTGGCTGGCAAAACACTTAATTTTTAAATCACATGAAGTAAAATAAAATTAATATAGGTAATCAGAGCAGAAAAAAATATTGCCGAGCATTGGGAAAATAATAAAGAATGTAAAATATACTTGTAACTCAAACTGAAGAATAGATTTAATAATAATAAACAAAATGAAAGCATATGGTCATCTCTAAAGGAATTATTATTGTCTGAAAGGATAACACCTCTATCAATGCATGGCAGCTAATGTACGGTATCTAACACCACATGGTGTGGATGAGTTTTTAAATGTTTTTCATCAGTAATGAAATGATGTTTACCTTATGAACAGGTCTAGAAATATCCACAGAAGTATTTTGAGAAAACCCTTCCAGAACTGTGACTTTTTGGCCATCATCACAGGCAATTTCTCCTTTTAAAATGTCTACATTTTTATTACCTTTAATATTGTCTTAGGGGCTTACTTCTGCAAAGAGACACCATGACCCAGGCACCCCTTATAAAGGACAACATTTAACTGGGGCTGGCTTACTGGTCCTGAGTTTCAGTCCATCATCATCAAGGCAGGAAGCATGGTAGTGTCCAGGCAGATGTGGGGCTGGAGGAGATGAAAAGTTCTGCATCTTGATCCACAGGCTGATAAAAGGGCAATTCTCAAAATCTACCCCACAGGGACACACTTCCTCCAATGAGGCAACACCTACTATTAAGGCCAACCCCTGGGCCAACCATATTCAAACCACCACAGACATGTTGAAACAATCATGAGTTCTGTGACATAGGAGTGGCTTGTAAGAGCGGGTGGCAAAAATGAACTCATCCAGTTTCTGTAGATCAATAATAATGGGAATAATAATGGAGAAAGAGAAAAGAGCATAAACAAAGTTGTGATTTTTGTTAATCTAATCAAAACATAATTGATAGTGTTGAGAGATAGGAATGTACTGTACATATATATGTTATGAGTTGGTTTCCTTTCTTTCATTTAATAGGTAATTTTGTAAATGTTAATTAGAAAATAACTTGTAATCTATGGCTAAAAGTATGAAACAAGGTTATTTCAAATAAAATGTAGAATAAAAATTGAAATCACTTATAATTCAAAATCAAGTGTAATTTATATTATGCATGTCTTTATTTGGGCTATTATTAAATTTTTCAAAGAACAGCAAGTCTCATTTTATTTTTGCTGATATTCTTTTTTTTTTTTTAAATTTAGAATAGATCCTTCTCTCGTGACCACAGTTTTCCCTCCCCTCCTCCCTCAGATGCAATCCTTCTCTTTCCCTTCTTGAAAGATGGGGCCACCAAGGCACAACAACCAAGCATGACAAATCTAGATACTATAAGACAAGCCAAAACCTGGTGTGGAAATTTCTGCTTTCTTTAACTACTGAGCCGTGTCACATGTCTTTCTGGAAGCAGTCTTATGAGAGAGTATGTGATGTTTTGCTGAAAACAGACCCTTGAGAGGGCACATGATGTTTTAAAGAAAACGTGAGTAGGACCCCACAAACAGTGAGAGGATACTCTTGCACTGCTACACCATTCAGTGTTTTGCTGGTCTTCCTCAGTCTTCTCTTCATAGAGAGCTATGCACCAACAAACTTCTCATGGCATTCTGGTAGTCTGGCTGATTCTCACTGCTTCCGTTGACTGGTGCCAATCTGTCAGAGCCCTGCTGCCAGTACTGATTCAGGTTTGGTGCTTGCTAATGAACTGCACTCTTGGTATCCTGATAACAAAGAGTGGAATCACCCTAAGGAACTACTTCTAAACAGGTCCATAACAGCTTTGTCCTACTAAGCTTCTTTTATCCCTACTTATGGTCAGTGGGCTGGAAGGGAGGTTAAAGCCTTTAAGAACCATAAATAAAATGGGTTTTGAAAAAAAAAAAAATCTGAGCCTATGACTGTACATACCAATGGCTGTTCAAAGTCGAATGTGAATACCAGTCATAATAGAATATAATGTATCGTGTCAGCGATTCCCGAATACATGGAGTAATAATTCTTTCTTTTTTTGTGTAAAATGTAAACCTAGTCAAGGCTCTCTCTCTCTCTCTCTCTCTCTCTCTCTCTCTCTCTCTCTCTCTCTCTCTCTCTCTCTCTCTCTGTAACTTTAAAAGGAATTTTATTTAAAAATTAACAATATGAGAATTAATATCTGTCTAGTACCCACTGTCTTTAGAAGTACTGATAATTATAAGTTGTTGTTATATTAAGATAGGATTTTCTTAAAAGTATCTTATTTTGTAGTTATTGGAATAATTCCTTCAAAAGTTAAAAAAAAAAAAATCCAATGGATGGAGTACAGGGTCCCCAATGAAGGAGCTAGAGAAATTACCCAAGCAGCTGAAGGGGTTTGCAGCCCCCACAGGAGGAACAACAATATGAACTAAGCAGCACTCCCAGAGCTCCCTGGGACTAAACCACCAACCAAAGAAAACACAAGGAGGGACTCATGGCTCTAGCTGCATATGTAGCAGAGGATGGCCTAGTCGGTCATCAATGGGAGGAGAGGCCCTTGGTCTTGTGAAGACTCTATTCCCCAGTATAGGGGAGTGCCAGGGACAGGAAGCAGGAGTGGGTGGGTTGGTGAGCAGGGGGGGGGGGAGGAGGGGATAGGTTTTTGAAGGGCAAACCAGGAAAGGGGATAACATTTGAAATGTAAATAAAGAAAATATCTACTAAAAAAAGAAAATGAAAAAAATTAAATATCAAATTTTAATTATAACATGAGCAACAAAAATAATTTTGTGAAAAATACTTTGAAAGAAAATTAGAAAAATTAAAGATAAACAAACTCCAAATGTTATTGTTTAATTTTAAGTAAATCAAATAATATCTTCAGGCTAATCAGAGAATATGACCCTTTTAAATAATAAAACAACATTAAAACGTTGCATGTTTTCTCAGGTAAACTCACTCAGAAAGTGCAAAATCTATACTCTAAC
Source organism: Mus pahari (assembly GCF_900095145.1). NCBI lineage: Eukaryota > Metazoa > Chordata > Mammalia > Rodentia > Muridae > Mus > Mus pahari. The sequence goes on from NC_034601.1 coordinate 63,492,318, forward strand.
ACTTTCATAATAAACTACCTTTGGAATATTTTTAAAATTATGCTTACTGCAAACATGGTGAAATCATCTTTGGAGTGTTGCTAATTTTGTAGACATATATTGCTTTGCCAATAATTATTTCCTTTAACAGATATTTCACTATTATGCTATTTTTAACCCCTCTGATTGTTTTTGAATTACACATCATGCTCCTGTCTCCATGTCTCTCCAAATCCTCATTCTGCATTTGCAACCCTCCCTATCAAAAGAAAATAAAAAGTAAAAATTAGCACAAAAAGGGAGACAGAAAGGAATGAAGGAAGAGAGGGGGAGGGGGAGGGGA
>NC_034601.1:63492699-63499847 GCF_900095145.1 Mus pahari
ACTCTACCTTACACCCATTAGAATGGCTAAGATCAAAAATTCAAGGGACAGCTCATCCTCGTGAAGATGTGGAGCAAGGGGAACACGTCTCCATTGCTGGAGGGAGTAAAATCTTGTACAAGCACTATGGAAGTCAATTTGTTCATCTCTCAGAAAATTGGGAATAGTTTTACATCAAGACTCTGTGATACCACTCCTGGGCATATATACCCCAAAATGCTTCACCATCCCACAAAGACACTTGCTCCACTACATTTATAGTAGCTTTATGGGTAAATAGCCAGAAATTGGAAACAACACAGATATACCCTAACTGAATTAGGGATAAAAGAAAGTGTAATTCATCGACACAATGGAATACTAATCTGCTATTAAAAACAAGGACATTATGAATTTTGCAGGAAAATGAGTGAAACTGGAAAATATCATTCAGACTCAAGAGGGTATGTACACAGAAGTGGACATTGTAAAGTACGGGATAAACACACTACAATTCACCATCCCAAAGAAGTCAAATAACAAGGATGGCCCAGGGAAGGATGCTTGAATCTTCCTCACAAGGAAAAATGAAATAAATATCAGAGTGAAGGGAGGGTAACTGGTGGGAGAGGGGATGGGGAGAGGGAGAGGACGGTGAGATCGAGTGTAGGGAGAGCAGGAGGTAGAGAACAGAAATTGGCACTGGGGCAGGGGAGGGTTGCATCTCCAGGACATGCCAGAGACTTTGGGGCAGGAGGTGGTAGTGGTTGTGGGGGTCACCGAGTCTTTAGGAATGGGTCTAGCTGAGATCCTTAGCCGTTGGGGAGATGCAGCCTGAAGTAGCCACCCCTGTAGGCACACAGAACTCCAAGTGGAGGGATAAGGTCAGCAACCAACCCACAAAACCTTTGACCCAAAATGTGTCCTGCCTACAAAACGTGCAGAGAGGAAGATGGAGCAGAGATAGAGGGAATGGCCAACCAATGACGCTCAAATTTAGATCCATTCCAGAGCCAAGAACCAATCGCTGACAGTATGGATGACACTGTGTTCTGCTTGCAGACAGGATCCCATCATAGCAGTCTTTAAGACGGATCCACCCAAAAATGGATGGAGACAGATGCAAAGACTCACAGGCAAATATTAGATGGAGCTTAGGGAGTCTTGTGGAAGAGTTAAAGGATTGAGGGACCAAAAGAGGATAGGAACTCTGCAAAAAGACCAACAGAGTCAACTAACTTGGACCTTCGGGGGCTCCCAGAGACTAAACCACTAAAGAAAAAACATGACTGGAACTAGGCCCCCTACACATACATAGCAGATGTGCGGCATGGTCTCCATGTGGGTTTGCAACAGCTAGCGAGGAGGCTATCCCTGAATCTGTTGTCAGCATGTGGATCCTGTTCCCCTAACTTGTCTTGCCTCCGAGGGAGAGGATGTGCCTAGTCCTGCATCTACTTGTTGTGCCTGGGTGGGGTGATATCCAGAAGGGGGTTCCCCATTCTCAGAGGAAAACGGGAGCGGGGCTCGGGAAGAGCCACCTTGTGTGACTGGGAGGAGAGGGGGCTGATATTTGGATGTAAAGTGAATAAATAAATAAATTAAAGGGATAAAAAGAACAAATGGTAAAAACAAACAAACAAACAAAAAGATAATTCCGTACTACTGGAGAAAAAATGTTTGCTCCTTTTCATTTATTTAAAGGTGTATATGGATAGCTTTTGGCTAAGTGGTAATTACTTTCACAAAATTGAGATACTTCCCATCCAGTCCCACAGCCAGTATTGCTTATTTATTTTAAATTCCTTTTAATATTGCATCGGCTCCTAATTTGATCTGTGAAAAGTATAAATATATAAGCTGAATGTTATTAAACGTATAAGATGGTGTAGTAAATTTGTATAATGTATGTACTACAAATAATATAAAGCTCAATTGAGTATTTTTAGATCCAAACTGACTGAAATCTATAAATGGCCAGCAGAGGGCGCGCACGCCCTATTTTGTGGAGGACATGAGCGCTTGCTTCCTTACATTGTCCAGTAAAGGTGTGTTGCTTTGTCAGTTTCTTCGGTAAAGACAGAGAAAATGTCATTTCTATTCAAAGAAATTGAGGAAAAGAAAACAATTTTTAGAGTAATTATAGTGAAACAAAGTATTAAATAAAATTGAACTGTAGAGAATTTTAAAGGAAATACACAATGTAGCATATTGCTCTCTCTCTCTCTCTCTCTCTCTCTCTCTCTCTCTCTCTCTGCCTATTTATATGTCTCCAGGAAAACCATAAATAACCAGCTGATAATTTTAAACTTCATTTGTTTCTCTATATGAGCAAATGGTTACGTACATATTATAGCAAAAATATTTACCTATTCGGTATTTTTGATAACAAGCTTTATAATTGGGTAGTACAGTGGAACAGTATGTCTTGCTTTTATTTTAATTAGTATTGTAGTGATCGCACACATCAGGACATGTGACTCAAATCTGAGTCCTCAGGCATCAGAATTTACCACACAATTTTTGTAACAAAATTGTTTCTTAATGAAAAATGTTTAAATTATTTATTACATATATTAATGAGTTACATTAAAGGTAGATAAGGAAATGTTTCTATGTTGGCAACTGGTCATATGATAATATATTAAATATAAGTTGTTACATTATACTTTTAAAATAAAATTTTCTTCTATACTTCTTATTTTCAATAGAATACAATTAATTTTTAAATTATTTTAGCATATAATTTATAGTAGAAACAAATGTTTTCCAAGTATTTGTCCTCAAAGTTTAAGGTAAAATATAGTTTATTTATAGTATATAAACATTAATTAAAATTAATTTTTATAATGCTATATATAATAATTTCTCATTCTAACCTTTTTATTTATTATTTTATTAGTTTAGCCCGTGCCTGTTTGTGTGTGTGTGTGTGTGTGTGTGTGTGTGTGTGTGTGTGTGTGTATGTGTATGTATGTGTGTGGCAGGGAGTGGGTTTGTGCACGTGTGGACAATGAAGAGAATAACTACATAAAGATTGCATTACAGAGGCATTTTGTGTACTTTCAGTATGTACATTTGCGTGTTTGTTTTAAGAATAACAATATTTGATATTTTTGTTCATTGTTTTAAAAAAAAAAAAAAAAGAGGGAAAGAACGAAAGAGATAAAGGGACTGGACTTTTATGCCTTTAATTCCAGCTCTTGGGAAACAGATCACAGGTGGGACCCTGTGAGTTCAAGGGCAGACAGGGCTACAGAGTGAATTCCTGGCCATGTTGGGCTGTCTAAAACCTGTCTACAGACTGCCTAAAAACAAGAGAAAAGGAAGAGAAGAGAGGAAGAGGGGGTCGACATAGAGAGAAACGGAAACAAAGCAGAGACATACAGAGAGACAGAAAGATAGAGACAGAAAGAGAAAAGCAGTGAGAGAGAGAGAGAGAGAGAGAGAGAGAGAGAGAGAGAGAGAGAGAGAGAGAGAGAAACAGACACACAGAGATAGACACACACGGAGACGCCGGGGACAAAAGAGAAAATGGAGTCCATATTGTGAGCACGGCGCCCGCCCTGGAATGTGCTTAATACACCCAGGGTCCCTCATTTGAAGAAAACTGATTTTGCATCTCCCACCAGTTATTATTTGCCAATAGGAGGAGGAAATGTGTGCCCACAAATCTTCATTAGTGCTGGAAAGTTTGTCCAACTTGAACTTCACAGGTCATGCGCATCCTGCCCCAGCCTGTGAATTCACATTTTCCTATCCCCCGTTGTGTCTATTGTGTCTGGAAAATACTGTTTCCTAAAAGCATACACGAGCATTGGCTCTTACAGTCTTACCCTCTTCTACATGATCAAGCAAGATATTGAATTCAGGAGTGAGTATTCCATATTAGTAACTAGCTGATCCCGTATTAAACAATATTGTCAGACATACTTGAATTACTCTAAAAATTTACTTAATCATGTATTGTAATTCAATGCTAAAATCAATTTGAAAATAAATCAAAACTCAGTGGCAACCTTTTAATAAGAAAATAATTAAAGGATGCATTATTTCAGAAGCAGCAATGTATTAAAAATTGATAACTTCAGACATTAACACCAGAAATATTACTAAAAATGATACATATACTTTGTGCTTAACTCACTACTCTGAAAAATATTCCTTTCTGCTTAGAGTTCTTTGAATAAAGTTGTTTTAGGTAACTTAATCTTATTAAATACACCAAGCTTTCCTAAAATTAATCTTATAATTTTAATACTACTCATAAATAACCAACAGCATAAAAAAATGTTTATTCAAAATTTTTATTAATTTAAATTTTGGATTTTTAAATTTTGGTGGTAAAGAAAAATTGTTTTAGGTGATACAGATGTAACTTAATAGAAATGCAAACATAAATATATTTTTGGATGACTTTCTTCAAGACTTTTAGACATTTTTGGTTTCATAATTTGTCAGATGTGCAGCTTGGTCTTCATGTAGATCCTGAAGGCTGTTGTTTGCCTGTGGGAGATGTTCTGTTAGAAGGGTTGTCATGCCTGTCTTTAGTGGGAAAGGAAGCATCTAGTCTCTCAGAGTCTCAAAGTGCCAGGATTCAGGGCTAACCAAGGGGGCCCCCACCTAGGTGGAGAAGGACAGGGAGGGATGGGGGAAGGGTTGTAGGAGGAGTTAACTGAGAGGGCACAGTGGGAGGGATGTAAAGTGAATAAAGAAATTAAAATATAAAATTAAAAAGTAAGTTTCATTCAGTATTATCCTTGCAACTCTATGCTTTCGGATTCCTATCATTACGACTCTATTTTATGTAACCCAGCAGCATATCAGAAGTATCATTTAACACTACTGTATCTGGAGTTGCTTTTACAGTACCTGTGGCATAGTTTGAGTTTGAGCAACTGCAAAAATACTGCTTAGATATTAGATATAGCTATTATTTTACTTACTGCCTACTATTCTTTTCCTTTACTGTTTTCTTTTCTTTTCTTTCTTTTCTTTTCTTTTCTTTTCTTTTCTTTTCTTTTCTTTTCTTTTCTTTTCTTTTCTTTTCTTTTCTGTTTTTGCCTTTTCTTTTCTATTCCCTTGTGTCTAAAGGTAGGTGGTTTTAATCTTTCTGGGTTTTTGCAGGCAAAATGGCTGTCAATTGAGTCATCAGCTATCCTCGCAATCAATGGAGATGGCCACATGATGGATCCAGTTATTGCAATCAGTATAGATTTTGAATAAAGTGTCAGCTGTGCCCCTGGGTCTATTTGGCCTCAGAAAGTACATCTTTTCTCTAAGTCCTACCTTTTAGAAAGAGAGGTGTTGGACTGAATACAGATTCACTAGAGTCATTTAATCAATAAAGACAAAGGTGATGAATGGCAGGTAAACCTATGTGGACTGAAGCAAACTAACTGTTCTCTAGATGAAAAAGAAATCAAGTTTTAAATACCATTTCAGCAAGTTGCTGTCCTGTTTAGAAGGGTGTGATAATCAACTTACAAGTAAAGATGATGGAGATGCAGCGGGCATTAAGAATCCAAGAAAGGATCAGATCTGAGCTGTCTCCCTAGCTCTCTACCTTCCACATGCTTCCAAAGATTTACTTTTGCTGAAATAATACAATTATTAAACTGTAAATTTACTCACATTTAATTGCTTCTCTTTTTCTAATGTTTTTTCCCTAACAGTTCTGTCTCTTTCTTGTGATTCATGAGTGGCAGGAATTCATTTTTATTCATGGTTGAATCATACTCTATTGTGTTCATAGCTTTCTATCTAAAAAACTGTCTGTCTGTCTATCTATCTATCTATCTATCTATCTATCTATCTATCTATCTATCTATCATCATCTGTCTGTCTAACTATCTATCTATCATCAATTTAGTTTCTTTTTCCTATTTATGTTTCTTTTCCCATTTACCTGCTTATTGGAGTCTAAAGTGACTCAATACATTTGTTTGAATAACACCATATAAAACATAAACAAAAATAAATCCCCCAAATCTTTGTTTTTGTTGCTTCAAAAATGACTCTCAGAAATTGATTATATACAAATTCCTCTGTTCACTCCCCTCTTTCTTATTTGATGACCAAAGAGCCTTAGTAATGATGATCACACATGTCTTTTGTTTAGAAAATCATTCTCAAATTTGTTTGAGCATGAGACTTATGTGGAAAAAAATTACACGAAATACATTTGCTTGTTCCCATTTCATAGAAATTTCATTTAGAAGTTATATTGTAACACCTAAACAAAGAAAGGTTGATGCATGGTTCATGAAAGTATAATGGCCCAGCAATTTTTGGAAAAGTGTTCTAAATAGGTTATATAATTTTACTGAATGGGTGTAGATAAATACGCTTTTCATTATAGTATTAAAGTAACTAACAACCAGTAACTGCTTATGAACTAGTCTTATTTTCCATGCACACCTAGAAAAATACAAATATATAAATTTATATACACATGCACACAAGTTCACCTATCCATCAAATCACAACTTAGTCTTTACCACTCAAATATAGTCTTTGAAAAGACAAGTATATTAATGGTCATCAGCATCTTACAAGCGAGTGAGATGAATTTTCCAGTTTTAGTTTTTAAAGGACAAGGCGTTATATGCAACCTTAAAGCAAGAAGGACAAAGCAAGCACCTTGCATAGGTGGCAATGATTTCAGTGCTGTATAATTTCAAAAAATGGATAAATGAGAGAACATGATAATTCACAAAAATTATTCAGCTACATGATCTCTTTCTTGATATCAGTTTTGTAGACATCTTTACTATATTATTTTTTTGTTTTTTAAAGTAAATTTAAGCATATATCTGGAAATTTTAATGCCTCCATGGTATGACTACACATATTACACTATATTTTCAGCTCAGATACCATGTTAAGTTTTCCCTTTTTCATGTCAATTTCTGTCAAAAACTTGCTCACCTCATGCTTTCAGAGAATGAATTTTCTGTTGTTTCTCCTTTGAAAGTGGTGCAGTTCTTTGTTTTCCTCAGTAGCACTACTTTGATTAAAAATTTATGAATAAGAATTCCTGGACCGAAGTTGTGCCTACTAATAATATTTTAGGGTATTTTGATATGGGAAAGCCTTCCTTGAATATTAGTAGTTTTTCAGTTTTGTTGAGGATCTTTTGTAGTAGGATCTGATGATGTTCTGGATTT
>NC_034601.1:63499858-63506858 GCF_900095145.1 Mus pahari
ATAGGGAACTTTCGGGATAGCATTTGAAATGTAAATAAAGAAAATAATAATAAATAAAAAAAGAAACTATTCTAACAGGACATTTTAGACTTGAAAAAAAATGGACAGTTTGTATAGCAGCTTTATTTAACATTACTTTTATGAAATTTGGTAAGAAATAGAAAATGTCACTTGTGTTTCGACTGGGCCCAAATAGCAAGGGTTGAGTTTGCCCTGAACAGAACACTGCTTTCCAGTCTGGAGTGAATACTGAAATTTTGTCCTTCAGAAAGAAGCTCTTCCCCAAGTTACTGTAGCAGTTTGGTTGGTGTTCTTGCTTCTTCCTGGCGATTTTACAGGATCCTGTTTTTTTTCTACCTTGAATTGCTCGCTATGTCTACCTTCTTAGCTTTCAAAGTACCTAAAAAAGCCACCAGTGTGTGAGTCCAGAGAACTACTAAGATTCAAGGAAGGCTTTCCCATATCAACATACCCTAAAATGAACACATAAGGCCAGAATGGTGGCATACTCATATGAAAAATTTCAGAAGACTCTGCAAAAGTGAGCTTTTATGATTGGACCGTAAGGATGTCCATCGCCCACAATTTCTCAGACAGATACACATACCCAACGTATACTCTTCATTTGCCCTGAAGAATATTCAGGATAATTACTATTTGTTTTTTTTGTAAACACAGATCACCAGACAGACAATTCAAGACATTTTATTGAAGCATTCTCCCAGAGAACAAATCTGTTCACAGATGCTGTATGAAATGATATTTTCATGAACGGAATGGTTTCATCTTATTAGGGATGAACTGTAATGATCAGAGGTGACCGTGTAAAATTTTCCCTTCAGAGTTTAATAAAATATACGAATTCACGTTGTCTTTGTGAGGAGAGGCTTTTTTGTGGTACATGGAAAAACAGTGTTGCTTAGGAAAAAAAAAAAAAATCAACGAATAGAATTTAAAGCAATTTAAGTATGTGGCCCTTTGAGAGGTAGGTACATTCCTGTGCCTTTGCAGGCTCTGCATGCCAGAGGAAGGCTAAATTGTCAGTGATTTAATTGCTCTAGGGATTGCAAAGGTGATCTTGTAGTTTGCCTCCAGTGACAGGTGCTATCCCTTTATTATAATTTGCCCCCCTGGGTGTTAAAACATTCATGGCTTTTCTGTTAGGAAATCTGCATATTCCTCTCTGCATGTTTATTCATAATCCTCTGATGAGGTGCAGACAACCGTCTGGAGAACTTGAGGCTTTGGCATTTTCATCAGAAATTGCTACCTGCATGCAGGAACACAAATAAACAAACTTCATTTCATTTGCACTTTAAAAAAATCATTAATTTGCTTTGTGTTACTATTTTGGACTTTCATAATTGGATGTATTTTGAATTGTTAAATTGTAAGTGGGTTTCTTCCCTCCCTGTAATTAGTATTTAGAGGATATTATGATGTAAAGAATGTATGCTAGATGGTAAAGCATTTGCACACCAGAGGGCATCGTAGCTTTATTCCAAGCTTTTTGAGATACCTTTAAAATAGCTTCAATTTTTACTTTTATCTCATAAGTACCATTCTTTTGCTAATATCTATAATCCCTATTTTGCTAATATCATGGCTGTGTGTCAATCAAATGAGAACAATGTGATTAAATGAAAAAATTAAGATACATAATTTAGTGTAATTACGTTCTTCCTAACATGCGAGATTTCATTAGATTTCTGGGTTTGCTTTCAAGTCAAATAAATCATTGAGTATATGTAATGATTTCGTGGTTGTTTCCTCAGGCTAGTGAGTAACCTGCTTCCTGAATTTCATGTCTAAACAGTTTGGGGCTTATTTTATTTGTTTATTTATTTATTTATTTTTATTGTATTTGGTTTTTTTTATTGGACACTTTCTTTATTCACCTTTCAAATATTATCCCCTTTCCTGGTTTTCTCCCTGTCCTATCCCGTCCCCACTCCCCTTGCTTCTATAAGCGTGTTCACCAACCCACCCACCCAACCACTACTGCCTCCCTTATTTTTGCGACACTGATGAATATTTTTCTTTCAAATTTCTTCATTTGCTCATTCTATATTGAGAACTTTCTGTATGCAAACCTGAAGTGGAGAATAAACTGTTAAATTAGCAAAAGCTATTTTACATTCCAGAAGGTAGGTCCAAGCAGGGGAAGAGAGTGGACAGAGTAAATGCACAGTCTTTGGACTATGATCCCAAGTGTTTAGAGGACTCCCACAGTTAATGCTCGTTGAGCCCTGCACAATCTAGAGCCAGGGTGAAGACATAAACAGATGGCTAAAACTGAGCCATAATTTAAAGTAAAATTAAAAAATTAATCACATACTATGTATTTTGTATTTGCACTATACATTATTTTAAAATTTAAATTATTTTTAAAATTCACAGTTACTTTCATCTATAAATAGCTACACTTATGAATCTGAAGACCCAGCTCTACCACTCCTGGGAATATATTCAAAAGATGCTCCACCATACCACAAGGACATGTGCTGTGCTGTGTTCATAGCAGCCTTATTTGTAATACCCAGAAGCTGGAAATAACCCAGATGTCCCTCCACTGAAGAATGGATACAGAAACTGTGGTTCATTCACACAATGGAATAGTATTCAACTATTTAAAATGAGGACATCATGAATTTTGCAGGCAAATGGAAGGAACCAGAAAATATGATCCTGAGCAAAGTTACCCAGACTCAAAAGGACATGCGTGACAGGAGCCTAGAATGGCTGTCCTCCGAGAGGCTCTGCCAGCAGACGACTCAGAGTAGCAACCACTGGACTGAGGTTGGGGAACCCTATAGCAAAGTTAGGGGAAGGATTGAAGGAGCTGAAGGGGATAGCAACCCCATAGGAAGAAAATCAGCATCAACTAATGTGGGCCCCTTAGAGCTCCCACTCTAAGCCACCAACCAAACAGCACACACGGGCTGCTCCGTGGCCCCCGCAGGTTTGTAGCAGAGGACTGCCTTGTCTGACCTCAGCAGAAGATGCCCCTGATCCTGTAGAGACTGATGCCCTAACCAAGGAGAATCCTGGAGAGGTGAGGTGGGAGGGCGGGGGAGCATACTCTAAGAGCCAAAGGGGAGGAAGAACTGTATGAAGAACTCTGGAAGAGGGGGGTCTGTAAAGGGGGCCAACTTTTGAACTGTAAATAAAATAATTTAATGAAGATAAATATTAAAAAATAAAATTATATTTTTCTATGTAATAAAAAGAATGAAAAAACAAGATACAGCCAATATTTATATTTTAAAGTAACAGTGAAAAACTTCCCAAACAGGGTAAATTCATTTATTATGGGATAGTGTTTTAGGACATAAAGTTTTATAGCTTTTAACAAATGAGACTTCTGAATGATTCTTCAACACCAAGTAAAACGTTTCTACTAAATCAGAGAGACAACGACAAATCCTGAGGAATAGGGTGAGCAGAAGTGCTCTCGTACACGAGACAGATAATTCCAGGTAAGAAGCGAGGGCCCACGGAAACTTCGTGTGAGCATGTGGGAAGAAGAGAGATTCATTCTAACGATAATTTCAGTAATAGCTCTCTTAGGTGATTTGGTTCAATTGGCCTCGCTAAAAAAGAAACTTCGTTACACAGGAGGTTGCGTTTTTCTATAACTGCAGTCTTACATTACATTTTCCTATTAAATAATAATCCTGGTGATAGGCCCAATTTATTCCCATATCTCTCATAATTTTAGACTAATTCTAAGGATTGCAAAATGGGAATCATCACTATGCCTATCTAAATAGAAAGCCATCAGTTTGACATACATGTTTAAGCATAAATATGATATTGAACAAAACTCTATTTTAATTGATACATCATTTCTAACATTCTTAACATGACTCTCAAATATCTTTCATCTTATTTGGATAACTAAGAATTTTTGCATTTTACTTCACCAGTTAAAGATTGGAGTTTAATATGCTAATATTGTACTAAATCATGTAATACAAGCCAGGACCATCAGGTATTTGTATGTCATTATATTTATTCCTGTAAAATAAAAGAGCCTCCTGCCTTCATGAGCTACTGGTCATGCTGTCTCCCAGTGGCTGTGAAGGGATTGGATCACAGTGTCAATTTAGCAGACATCCCACAGATATTCTCAGGCAGAACCACAACACAGGCATTCCCTCTCTTATCTGTAAACTCAATCTTTCCTCTTCCCCACATCTCAAATGCTAGAGTTCTATAAAGAAAAAGAAATCATCTAGTCATGGTGCAATAAAGGGTAATTCAATTGTCTCACAACACGTTCTCTTCTTCAGATATAATTTTTCCTTTATTATTATTTTGAAAAAAAAAAAGGACATCCATTGCTCCTTACAAACTCTAACATTCGAGAACTTACATTTAGCTAGTGTAGACATTTTAGAAGAAGGAAAGCACTTACTCTTTTAGGCTATAAAAATTGAGTAGAATATGCATTCATAAGGAATCTCACCTTTGCTGAAAAGTGCTTTGTCTTAAAGATTCTATTCTTTTCCCTTCAAGAAAAGCACAAGAGTATATCCTTTTGATTCATTTTGCAAACGGTAAGTCATTGCCCTTCACAAAGGAGGAAAAAGATGTATTTAAAAAGAGCCATGAACGCTATTCAAATTCATTGCTTCTTCCAGGTGTTCGTAATTGAGTTGCCTCAAGATCAATATGAAACTGCCTTGGATACAGAAAGTCAATAGCTACTTCCAAAGTCAGCCCTGCGTAGTGTAGGTGTCTGCAAAGAAAAATTCCAGCTGCTGCTTCAGAGGAAATCTACATCTGCATAACAAAACTTGGAGGTGAATTTCATAAAGGTTTGGATCTATGAAAATCTGAATGTTACAGAAAGTTCGTGGAAGACATCTGTTAAGCAAATAACAATCTTTGATTTTTCACAATTCCCAGTGATACTGAATGAAATACATATTGGATTTCATATAAAGTCTGACACTCGAATCTAAGCGTCACTGTGTTCAAGTAAACTGGCCACTAGTTAGATTTTAGGAAAGGTCAAGAAACTGTGCCTTATCTTTCCTGAAACTTTCTTAGTTTATCTTACTTTCGTGTGAGAAATGCTGAATTGTACCATCTAGCTTTTTAAACTAGTAGTTGAGATTGAAAGTGGTAATGCATTTAACATCTAAACAAAGATTATGGAACTCTGATATTTGTCAAAACTTGGATCATTTTTAAGTAGAAGGATACTGCCACCTCTTTTAAATACTAGCCATCTATCTTTCGGGGGAAAACAAACAATTTGAAATATGCAATGCTTGCTTTACTTCCACGATACTTTTTGGGGTATTTTTGCCAGCCTACTCTAACCCACCCTTTCATCTGTAAAGAACAGAGAGAGCCAGCTTGCTTATTTCAATGTCTGAACTCTGTGTCTACAGAGGCCATCGTGATTCCCCTGCAAACTTATGCATTTACATAAGAAAAGTCAAAGCAAGCAAGATAAGTACAGAATGCATGGGCTAGCACAGTCATAGTGAATATTGGCATATATTGAATTCCCTTTTTGAGGCCCGTTATTCCATTTGCCTCTAGTTCTTACCTGAAGTCACGGAACTGTGATAAAATGCCTTGTTTCACTTTTTAAATGTATTTCTGAAAGATGCAGGAGCTTTTTTGTTGTTGTTTCTAAGTGACATCTTCTTATTCCCTATATTTGGAGGGGGTATTGCTTTATTGTTTTTCTTTAGACTGGGGACATGCTTTAACACAGGTTGATGAAAAATATTACATATTACTTGAGGCACCCATAGATATTTTGATCTACCTGCCACAACCTTCCATGTTCTGTGATAACAGGTGAATGTTATCAAGCCATGCTCCACTTCCCTAGTTTTTTTTTTTTAAACAATTTATATTGTTGCCTGCAACCCTGACCAAGGTCCTTGGGGATGGGGGGTGAGAAGGCTCAGAGTCAATGACACAGATTCAAGGGGACAGTCAATTAGCCAAACCAGACTCGTTTATTGCAGGAACTGGGCAAGCCTTTATACTCCACACCAACACCTCATTGCTCTCAAGTACCCAGATGTGATGCCTTCTTTTTCTCAATGGCTCAGCCTATCTCCAGGTTCAGTGTTAGTGGTCTCTATTGGCAGATTCTGCGTTGGCTCAGGGAGGAAGTATCAACTGGGCAAATGACAGCACTGCAGCTGGGCCTGCTTGGTTGAGTTCCTCCTACAATAGTTTAAGGCCTATTTATAACTTTTACCTTATTCACTGTTCCTTATCATGATGATTTTTGTATGTACTAATTTCTTCCTAAAAGTCACAACTTTAAAATATCAGAATTTTAGTCTTTAAAACAAAATAACATTACCAATAGGCCTCTTTTCTCCCCTTACTCCTGGAAATAGATAAACCATATCATCCGTGCTCAAGGTCTCTCTGCTTAACAGTGATAATATCAAAGTCAAAGACTGTTTTTATTAAGAATTGTGAAGATGAATTAGTGGATAAAGGACCTGATGTATAATCAGAGACCTGGGTTCAGATTTCAAGCATCTACATAAAACAACAGGATATACTGGTACATCTTGTAATCTAGGCGCCTGACAGAGGGAACAGGAGAGTCCCTGGGGCTTAACCTTGGTAGCCAGTCAGCAGAATCATTCTGTGAGTTCTTGATTTAATGAGGAACATTGTCTTTCAAAAATAAAGTGAATCACCCAGGAGGGGAGCCCTTTCGTCCTGTGGAGGTTTGATGATTCTACTAGGCTACTGAGGCAAGAGAGGGTGGGCGGGTAGGGGAGCACCCTTATGGAGGAAGTGGGGAAAGAGGAGGGGATAGGGGGTTCATGGAGGGGAAATTTGGAAGAGGGATGACATTTGAAATGCAAATAAATAAAATAACAAATTTTTAAAAAGAAATTTACTGAACATATTTTAAAAAGATAAAAAGAATAATAATAATAATAATAATAATAAGAAGAAGAAGAAGAAGAAGAAGGAGGAGGAGGAGGAGGAGGAGGAGGAG
>NC_034601.1:63506923-63533708 GCF_900095145.1 Mus pahari
GAAGAAGAAGAAGAAGAAGAAGAAGAAGAAGAAGAAGAAGAAGAAGAAGAAGAAGAAGAAGAAGAAGAAGAAGAAGAAGAAGAAGAAGAAGAAGAATAGCAGAGGGAGACACATTGTATTAACACAGACAACCTATATCGAATTCTATCTTCCTAGGTATACCCGTGGTTTTAAAAATAACTTTTATTAGCCTGATGTAATTGTTATCTCAGAGGCTTACTGCCGAATGAGCTCATACTTTCTCTTTCTGAACTCTGGCTGGCTATTTCAACTCAGCTATTCTGACTCAAACTCCTCTCCAAGCTGACTGACTCAGTCTGGCTTCTCTCAGCTTCTTACTGAATTGCTCTGCTTGGACTCAAACTAACACTGGTCATTTGCTCTAATCTGGCTCTTTCTTTTCCTGGCTTTAACTGCCTTTGCTGACCTGCACTGAACTGCGTGATTGAACTCAACTCCACTGTGCTGCATTCACTGCACTGACTGAACTAAATGGACTGACTTTTCCTGAACTGCTCTTAAATCGCCTCCCTTTCCTGTGTATGAGAGTTGGACATACCCTATTGTTGACTCATTCTGTTGCATCTTTCTCTGGCTCATCACTTTATCTGCCCATAATTTGGAAGTCACTTTCAAACATGGTTGCTTCCTTCTAAGAAATAACTCACCTTCATTGTTTAGGATTAAAGCTGAGTACTGAGAGCCTGTCTGTATTGCAGCCAGAAGAAATAGAGGTATGTGGTGTATCTGCATTCTGGATGGATCACACAAACCTAGAAGGTCTTTGGATGCTTTGGATGTAATTCTTGGCCAGATCATCTGTGTTGCTGGTTAAAAATTCCTCTACTCAGGATCACATGTTCCTGAATACAAGTGTACACACATGCACCACCCCCCACACTCATACTCACACAGTGTACACACATGTACCCCCCCACACACTCATACTCACACAGTGTACACACATGCACCTACAGACACATATTCATACTCACAGAGTGTACACACATGCACCCCCACACACTTATACACTTGTATACACATGCATACCCACACATACTCATACTCACACAGTGTATACACATGCACCCCCCCAAACTCATACTTACACAGTGTACCCGCATGTACCCACACACACACTCAAACTCACACAGTATACACACAAGAACCCACACACACACTCATACTCACACAGTGTACACACATGAATCCCCCCACACTCATACTCACACAGCATACACACATGAACCCCAACACACACTTATACTCACGCAATGTACACACATGCACCCCACACACACACTCATACTCACACAGTGTACACACATGTACCCCCCTCCCACACTCATACTCACACAGTGTACACACATGCACCCCCACACACTCATACTCACACAATAGTTTTGTAATGTTTACTCTCCTCTTTTCTTTCTCACTGATTTCAAATAATGAGACCCAGCAAGATGAGAAGGCATTTTTAATGAATGTGTGTGGTCTAAAATATGCATTTAATATTGAATTATGAAAACTCATTTTTTAGTTGGACTTATTTTTAAAAAATGTTGATTTCTATGCTGACTTTCTTATATACAGTTAAAAAAGTAGAGGAAAACAAAGCTGGGTTTGAGGGAGGCCATTTCAGGGAGGAGTAAGAAATGCACACTAATGAATTCTAAACTATGCTAAAAATGCAATGCCATTTTAGGAAAGGAAATCCACTGAACCCCTCTTTCTCATCCTCTTTTGTTTTTATGTATTCTCTCATATAATACATACTGACTGTAAAATCACCTCCCTCTACCTTCTCTAGTCCCTACCCTCTCTCCCAGATTCACTCTTGTTCCTCTTGTTCCTCCACTTTATCTAAGAACAGTACTCACAGAGATATCAATTGAACACAGCATAACGAGATGGGATAACTTTAGGTAAAAAACCCTCATATCTAGCCTGGTTGAAACAAGGATATCAAAAGCAGGCAGAGTTAGACATCCTCCAGCCCATGGTTAGGAGTCTGACAACAATGTCAAGTGAAACTATTACTGCATGGAGGCAGAGAACCTAGCACAGACCCATGGATATTCACAGCTGCCTCTTCAGCCTCTGAGGCCATATGAGCTCTGCTTAGTTGATTCTGTGTTCACATGGTGTCCTCTAACCTATGGAATCTTTCTTCCCTCTTCTCTGGAGTTCCTCAAGCTCCTACCAATATGAGGGTGTGTGTCTCTTCATGTTTCCATCAGTTGCTGGATAAACCCTCCCAGATGACAACTGGGCTAGGCATGGATCCTATGAGTATATGAAAATATCATTCGGAATCATTTCATTTCATTGAATTTTCCTTCTTTCTTTCTTTTTGTAATTGTTTTTGTCAGTTGGGTTGTTTCTATTCTGGGTCTCTGGGACACCTAGCTTCCAATTCCTGACCATCCAGGCAGAGCTGGCTTAATTACAGGTCTTCCCAGCACAAGAAGCTCAGACAGTACAAAACTACATTAGCCTTGCAAATAAAGTCATGGATGATTCAGGTTAGCTGTTGAGGAAAAGATCCAGATGCCACTTGTGAAATACCACCATTAGCAAACCAAAGGTCCAAGACTGATTGAGACAGTTCCTTAAACTTCTCTTAGAAGATCTTGTTTCGGGAGTTATAGTAATATAGTTATATAAAACTTTATTATATAGTTAGAGTTTATCCTACTAGAATTTCTTCTGCCTTATGCTGGATGAAGCCTCCCAGATGACAACTGGGCTAGGCTAAAAGATAATTTATCCTTTTTAAAAATTCCACTGCATATTATTTCATTTAACTTGGAACCACTTAAACATATTTTGCTTTGCATACAAACCTACTTAAAAAAAATCATCTTACATTGACTTTAGGAAGACAAATGATCACAAGACTGTAAAATAAAATAGAAACAATTATAAAATACAAATTAAATGTAAGTAAGAAACATAGTTAAAATAAAATTTTAATATAAAATATTGTGTAGATAGTAGAAGTACTTTCTAATATAAAACATCCTAAAAAAACATTTAGGATAAAATCTAATTCTTTATAACCCTTTTTAAAAAATCAATGACAGTATTTTATTTATTATTTTATAATTTGATTTGAAATTTTGTTACCACCAAGATCACAAAGAGACAAAAATACACTTTTTTCCTCAAAATAATTCTTTATTCTTCATTTTTCAACAACACAGGAAACCCTGGAGACTAAATTATCTTAATTAGATACAATTAAAGGAGATTGCTTTATCTGTTAATTAACAAACTTGGGATTTAACAATACTGCTATAAGCATCATGTTGTCTCATTCTGAGAAGTTGTTATATTTGTATGGTATTCATTTAAACCTCATTTAGTGTGATTTCTGTTGAATGTTAACCTCTTCTCTGGTTGTAATCCATATTTCAGCAAAAACAATTATATATTGAATCCACACTTATCTTTCCCTCCATGGAAGTTGGCATTTTACCAAAATGTCAGCATGAGAAATATATTTTGAGAAAAAGTATTAAGTTTAAGTATGTTTCGTATGGTTATCCAAGGCTGTTTGAATATAAATAACATTTTAATGCCGTCTATTCCGGTTAAGATTAGTAATTTCTCGGGAAGCTGTGATGACGTCTCTCAGTCTGAGACTTAGAGTTAACTCACCGTCTCTCATCATTCATTGTCTGGGCAAAATACAGGCGACACAGGGTCACAAGACTTTAAGCACAGCACTGTTCCAGCTAGGGTGGAGAACTACCTCAGCTCATGTTAGCAGTTCCGTGTCTCCATTTGTGTTTCTTTCCAGAATGATCTCTGATTTGTTTTATTCTATTTCCAGTGAAAAGAAGTTCAGTATTTTAAAGCATATGATAAAACCTTTGCCTTGAAGCCATTTATTGACTTTTTAGTGAAATAATGCTTATACAGTCGCAGCCTGTGGGGAACTGCAGCACCTCTGATCTCCCTGCCACCTTTCTCCCAAGGCCTGAATCCTCTTCACATTCTTCCCACAAAATCCATCTTCTTAAATAAACCTTTCTTCCTGTCATTTCTCTCTTCAAAAACCTTCAGTCATTCTCCAGTGCCTAGAGCACTTTCTCCCCCGAGTGTCACGAAAGATTGTAAATCCAATGGAGACACCATGTACCGAAGGAAGACTAAATAAATATCTTGTACAAATGCTACTACCACGTTCCAAATAAATGCGATGGGGTTAATTTAATATTATTTTTTTAAACTGACTAATTTTATATTTACAACATTTTACATATTCTTCAGTAAAGAATATTATTTTAGTGCTTTTGTTCATTTAATGTTGTACCATCAGCTTAACCCAGACTATCTTCTCTTCAATAAAATATATGAACTCACACAGAAATATATTTTCTTAACATATACCAATGTGACACAGTATACAGATAAATACACATGAGGATGCACATAATCATTACTATTATTATTGCAGCTGAGAAAGTGATGTAAAGAAAATTAAAGAGTCACTTACTTTCTCATATTTGCAGAAAAAAACACAGAGAACTCATAGATAATGCAAAAATTAAGAGGAGTGCACAGCTATTTGTACGGCATACAAAATCTCTGCAGATAGCTTTACCTCAGGCCTTTTCATCATAAAATAACAATATGTTTCAACTGTGATACAAAACAGAAATTTAGATACTTAGAAAATTATCCATATTATTTCATACATCTGCCAAATTAATTCTAAAATTTACTTAAAATCCTATATTAAATTACATGTATGAAAACACAAAGATAATTATATTCATTTAAAATCAACACTATATCATAATCACAAAATTTGAATAGGAATCACTACACTATTTTAACCTTCAATTGACTTTATAGTTAGTTTTTAAAGTATTCTATATGTTGATATGTTTGTTTGAAAAGAAATAATTACTCTTAAATTAGAGGTAGGAATCACGAAGCTACAGAGACCCTGATATCTAAACCAAAGAAACATTCAAACAAGATAGAGAATTACAGACCAATCACCCTAATAAACATTGATACAAAATTACTTAATAAAATACTTGCAAACCAAATCCAAGAACACATCGAAGACATTATCCATCATGGTCAGGTAGGCTTCATTCCAGAGAAGCAGGGATGATTCAACATACAAAGATCTATTAACGTAATCTACCATATAAACAAACTGAAAGAAAAAAGAACCACACATGATAATCTCATTAGATGTTACAAAAACCCTTTTACAAAACCCAACACCAATTAATGATAAAAGTCTCAGAGATAGCAAAATGCAAAGCACATACCTTAATCCAATCAAGGCAGTACACAGAAAGCCAATAGTCAACATGAAATTAAAAGGAGAGAAACTTAAAACAGTCTCACTAGTGACAAAATAAGCCTGCCCATTCTCTCCATATTTATTCTAGCTAGTACTTGATGTTCTAGCTAGACTAGTAAGATAGTTAAGGAAGATCAAGGGACTACAAATCGTTTAGGCAGTAGTTAAAGTACCACTATATAGAGGTGATATGACAGGATATATAAGTGACCCACAAAATTCTACCAGCAAACTCCCACAGCTGATCAACACCTTCAGCAAAGTGGCTTGACTCTTAGCTTCTTTGGGTTTTTGGTTTGTACCATGGTTATCCTGTACTTTTTGATTAATATCCACTTATAATTGAGTACATACCATGTTTGTTTTTTCTCTTTGCGCTACTTTGCTCAGGATGATCCTTTCTAGTTCCATCCATTTGCCTGAAAATTTCAGCATGTTCCCCCCCCCCCCGCCTTTTTAAAGGACTACTCCATTGTGTAAATGCACCACATTATCTTTATACATTCTTCATTTGAGGGACATCTAGACTGTTTCAAGTTTCTGGCTATTATGGATAAAACTGGTATGAACATAGTTGAATATATGTCCTTGTGGTATTGTAGAGTTTCTTTTGAGTATACTAAAAATATAGTATAGCTGGGAGTGGTATAGCTGGATCTTGAAGTAGATCTATTACTAATTTTCTGAGAAATGGCCAAATTGATTTCCAGATTCTTTGTCTAAGTTTTCACTCCTACCAGAAATGAAGGAAGGTTCCTCTTGCTCCACATCCTTGCCAGCACGTGTTGTCCCATGTGGTATTGATATTAGTCACTCTGATGGATGTAAGGTATAATCTCAGTGTCGTTATGATTCGCATTAAGGATGCAATAATTAAGGATGTTGAATATTTCTTTGTGTTTCTTGGCCACTAGAGACACTATCAATGATATTTTGTTATACTTGCAGAAAGAAGCATAGGATAAATGTCATCCTACAGGCTTCAACAAGCACTGGCTGGAAACTGATGTAGAGACCCACAGGTAGCTTGGGAAATCCTGTAGAAGAAGGGGAGAAGTGACTGAAGAAGTAAGAAGTATCAAGCATAAAATAGGCAATAATAATAACAAACAAAAAACCAAACCCTATAGAATCAACTAAGCTGAGCTCAAAGACAATGAAATTCCAACCAGAGATCACGAATGGGACAGGCCTAGGTCCTCTGCACATATGCAACAGTTGTGCAGCTGGGTCTTCTTGTAGGACTCCTAAAGTGGGAACAGCAAGTACTCTGTCTACATTGCCTGCCTTTGAATCCCTTTCCGCTAACTGTCTAGCCTCAATAGAAGATGTGCCTACTCATACTGCAACTTGATATGCCAAGGCTGGTTGATACCTATGTATGGGAGGCTTCTCATTTCCTGATGAGAAGAGGTGAAGTGGATGGATGGAGACAGGATGAAATGGGAGGACAGGCAGAAGGGGAAGCTGAGGTTGAGATATAATCAACTTAATAGAAAAAGAAAAAAAAATAGAGGTGGGGTAAAATTGTAAGTGACAGAAGAATTGGAAGTCCATTCTAAAGGTATGTCTCCTAGAAATGACAGGGAAGTGACACTCACTATGCTTAAACAGTATGGCGGCATAGGAGAGAAGAGATCATAAAGGGGAAAATCTCACAGTATTCAAAATCTAAATGAAGAACTGCAAACAAAGAAGGAGTACACAGACCAGCGAAAAATAGTTTCCCCTAATCGGTCATCTAATGCCAACTGGCTAGAGCAGAGATCATACATACCAGGGATTCTCAACCTGTGATTTGTGACCCATTTGAGACCATTTGAAAACATACATTTATATTATGATTCAAAGCAGTAGCACACATACAATTATTAAGTAAAAACAAAAAATAGTTTTATGGCTGTGGATCACCACAACATGAAGTACTAGAGTAAATGGTCACACCATTAAGCAAGTTGCAAACTCCTGACATAGACTAAAGAGATTGAGCAACTTGTATTTATATATTTATGCAAACATATAGCTATAGATATAGAAGTAGACTAATATAAAGACTCAGAAGATATATGTTAGATAGATAAACAGATAGGTGATAGATGATAGATTGATAGATCCATAGATTGATTGATGGGTCGTTAGATAAATATATGACAACAGCAATTAAAGAAGAATAGGCTGTGAATTTGAAAGAGAACAAGGTGGAGGAGGGCATGGGAGGGGTTTGAGGGAGGAAGAGAAAGGGGAAAATGATGTAAATATGTTTTAATTTCAAAAAATAAATAGATATGAAAATATTCTATTAAAATTTGCCTTCTAAAAATTACACATAAAATCATCACTGGGGTAATAGATTCTTTGATGAAACAAAGGCTAGTTGATTCTTCTTTTGCTGCCCTATGTAGCCCAGGCTAGCCTTGCCCTCCCACTGCTCCAACTGCTTATGTCTCCCTATTATTGGAATTTTAGGCACATACTGTTACATTTGGCCTGACTTTTTCACATAATGTATTTCTGACTAATTTTCAAAAGAAAATACATTCTACTTAAATGTATTAGTGGTAATGCCTTACCAAAATGCTTACTGATAAACTGGTAAACCATAATGGTTAATTTAATAAAACCAACATTTAATTTGTTATTCTGTGTTGACCTGAAATCTATGGCCTTTCAGTGATGAAACCCAATATGTACAGTACATGACAGGCATCCTGAGGTATACAAATCATAAAGAAACAATGAAAACAGCTTCATATTGTTGTTGTTTAATTCAGATGTATGTGTTTTCTTTCTTCTTTAATGCAATTAATATGAATATAATTTCTGAATGCATTAGGTAAACCTATATTTTTCTCAAAAAAGCATTTAAAGACCATTGAAGCCTTTCCTTTGTTGTTTCAATGTTGTGGGCAATAGCATGCTCATACTGAAAAGCCTTTTAATACTTAAATATAAGGAGGCAACCAAATGGTCCTTCTCCATTTTCAGATTAATAGAAGGCCTTTGCATGAGAAGGAAAATGCCACCCACATGCCATTGTCTTTTGTCTACAGACTAATCACTCACTTGTATTGTCTTTCCTGATTGATTTGTCATTCAGTGGCAGCTGAACTGTGTGTTTGAAGCGCTTTTGTATAGATTTAATCAGGAGATGGAAATCGCACCTTTGATTGACACTAATAATTTATAATCATTTGCACTTGCTGGAACAGCTGCATCTCTTTAAGTTTATGAAAAGAAAAGCCCCTTAGATTTCCTGAACCTATTCATTTCAAATCAATTTAGGCAGGTAGCCATAGAGGGAGAGCAGACAATTTGGAATTGTGTGTTACTGTATTTTAAGTTTTCTAAATCATAATGTAAAAAAAAAATTAATGCTTGTGCATAAACATGCCTTTAATAATTCCATTAAAATTTCAAAGTAAAATTTAGGACTGCAGTGTTATGATGCAGGTTGTTAAAGAAAAGGACAGTTTTAAGCTTCTGAAAGGGTGATTTCTAATGCAATTTGCTGTCTGAAAAAAAAAGATGCAGACAAAAATGAATATCTTTCTGAAATGACCAAAATCTAACACATAATTACCAGGGACTGTCATCATGTACCGTGTGACATTCTGCTCATTATTTTTCCAACTACAGGATTTTTCTTTGTTTAGTTATACTCTCAAGTCCAAATTGTCTTTAATTGTTCACTCACATATTATACTTGATGTACACTAAATATATTTTTGATTGAATGCAATACTGTATTAGGATAGCCAGTATAGATGAATCTGTCTGGAATATGGGTGTCTACATTCATATCATCTATTTTCTTCTTCTTTTTGAGATAATATATTTACCTCTTTTCCCTTTCTCTTTTCTCTCTCCAAACCCTATGATATATCTCTCCTCTTTTCTTTCAAACTCATAGCCTCTTCTTTTCATTAAATACATGCACACATGTATATGTGTATATGCGTATGTGTATATATGTATACACATTCCTAAATATGTAAATTACACCTCATAAATCTGTATAAAGGCATATGTGTGTATGATTTCAGTTCTGACCATTTAGTTTTGGATAGTCATGTGGTGTTCAATTCCCTGAGGAAGATTATTTCTCCCACTCTCAGAATTTCTTGGTTACTCATAATCACATGTGCAATGTTGTCATATGCTTCCAAGTTTATCAGAGAATCCAGCTGTTTGGATTTTTGTGTGAATGGTCATGATAATGTAGTTCCTCCTAAATCTATTAATTGTTTGGGAAACTGATTTCATATATATCAATATTTTTTTTCCTATTTACACTAAATGCTATTTTTTAAAATAAGCTGAACCATCTCTCCTATCATCTAGTAGTCCTTCCAGTACACATTACATTTCCTCTAGTGGTATTTTCTCATGTTTTTCAATCTGTCTCTGGGAATAGAGGACTCTCTTTCTTCTGTTCCCAGGGATCAAACCTGTTTGTTTAGATTTGACTCTCTTACATTACATAACATAACACAACACAGCTCACTGAATACTTCAGGAAAGAAAGAAACATTTTTTTCAATAAGTGATAGCATCAACAATGCTCAAAGAACTTAAAGGTAGAGAGATTTCCAGATTTCCAGATTCAGTTGTGAAAATCACAGTTGTTCAAGTCACAAAAATGCCTCATAAGTGAACGAAATTTTGCACTGGACCTTCTGTTTTTCAGACCACAACAGTTGCCATTCCACATATAATTTAGAAGAGAAGGTATTTTGAAAGAATAATGACTTAGATGCTTTTATGTAGATGTTAGAATATGTCATTACTTATGCAGGAGATATTCACAGTAATATAGGAGTTAGAATCAATCTTTCTTCTTTTGTTTTAGTCATTGAAAGATGAAAGATTACCTGCCAAACACTGAGGAACCATGATTAATTTGAGAATTCAAGGTGAATGCTCAAAATGATTTCTATGTTTCAGGTAAAAGACATGTAATAAACAGTTACATACTAAAGAAATAGCCACACACTCTTCTCAAAAATCTTGTCTTAAGTTACTTTTACTTAAATCATTACAGGATATATGAAACATTAATAATGTTAATACTTTCATGGGTGTTTTTCAGACTTCCATATCTGTATTTTCAGCTTCATTTGTCTGTATCCTTGAAAATATCCTTTTATATTTGAGAGAAGATGACAGTTACATCTTACCTTTAGTTCACAGATTCACCTCAATCCAACAAATGGTAAGACTTAAGAAAAATAATTTTCTGGACCCCAGGTCTAATTTCCCACAGGGACTTGGGATGAAATCATTTAAGTTTTTCTTATTTATTTATTTATTTATTTATTTATTTATTTATTTATTTAGTGTAAAATCCAGCACTTTTGCTGTTCAGGCATTTTTTTTTTTTAAATCTTTACTCAAGAGGTAGTGCACGTTTGAGTGATTTTCACTTAATATCAGGAAGATTTAAAGTGAAGGGAGAAGGTTATAAGAAAAGAACCCATACAGTACAATATTGTAAATTGTATAAACCTCCCACCATCTTTCAGAAAACACCCAGTTGCAAACAAATGAAACAGAGCTCAGTTGGGTGCCTTCTTCCTAATTTTCTCCAGTGAACTATCATGTATGCAGTGAGGACAGTGTCACTGGCAGGAAACAGATGTGAAGACACTCTGAGTGTGAAGAATTCTGTGCGTGGTCTGTCCATCCTGCTGTGTGTTCACAGCTGCATTCACGTCTCTGCCCACATTGACCCTTCGCTAAAAATATTTTTATTCATTCTTCAGGAATTTTATATATTGTACTTTGAGTCTTCTCACTTCCTTTACACATATTCTCCCAAATCTGTTCCTTGTTCTGTACCTACCCGAATGTGGGTGTTTATTTTTATTTGGATTCCATTAGTGCTCCTCCTATACTCTTAGGTGTGTGGATGCTCCCTGGAGTGCATTAGTTCCACCTAAGGCTTCATCTTAAAAGAACATGAAGTCTTTATCACTATCTCTGAAGCTGGTAAACATAAATCTCTCCCCATGTCTGAAAGTTTCATTTTGAAACTGTCACCTAAATAGACTGGTAGAGAGAATAGTATTTTGGGATTGATTTTGCTATCCACGTCACCTTTCTCGAAACTTCGACCTCATGAATCGGTAGTTCAAATTGTTCTTGCAAGTCTAATTATCCAATATATCTTCTCTTTTTTAAAATTTATTATTATTTTCTTTATTTACATTTCAAATGCTATCCCTAATGTTCCCTATAACCCCCCTGCCCCTGCTCCCCTACCCATAAACTCCCACTACTTGGCCCTGGCCTTCCCCTGTGCTGGGGCATATAAAGTTTACAAGATCAAGGGACCTCTCTTCCCATGATGGCCGATTAGGCCATCTTCTGCTACATATGCAGCTAGAGACTAGAGCTCAGGGGGTACTGGTTAGTTCATATTGTTGTTCCACCTACAGGGTTGCATGATATCTTCTCTTTTTATTTCTTTTCTTTCATGAGGAATTCATAGGACAGGTCTCATACATGTAAATCCTATTCTTTTCCTTCTAATAATGCTATTTTCCCTCATAGATTTTCAAAGACCATTTCCTTAAGTGGGAGGGAGTTGAGAGAAAGGGAAAAGGGGGACAGGATCAGATGTGGGAGAAGGGATGATATGCAAAGAATCAGGAAATTGAATAGAGGTGTGTAACAATGGGAGCTGGGAAACTGGGGCTAGCCACCAGAAAGTCTCAGATGCCAGGAAAACAAGAGGCTCCCAGTACCCAACTGTGATGAGACAAGCTCAAATGTTCAACAGTGGGGAAGGAGAACCTGTAGAGACCATATTCAGAGGATAGGTTGTGGGATGAGGCCACCCACTCATCTCCAAATTTTTAAACCAGAATTGCTCCTGTGTAAAGGAAATACAGGGACAATGTGTGGAGGAGAGATTGAAGTAAAGTCCATCCAGAGACTGCCACACCTGGGGCTTCATCCCATGTACAATCACCAAATCCAGACACTATTGAGAATGCCAAGAAGTGCTTGTTGACAGAAGCCTAATATGGCTGTCTCCTTAGAGGCTCTACCAGAGCCTGACAAATATAGAGATGGATGCCAACCATTGGACAGAGTATGGGGTCCCCAGTGGAGGAGTAAGAGGAAGGAGTGAAGGAGCTGAAGGGATTTTCAAGGAATAGGAAGAACAATATCAACCAACCAGACCCCCCCAGAGCTCTCAGGGACTAAACCACCAACTATAGAGTGCACATGGAGGGACCTGTGACTTCAGCCTCATATGTAGCAGAGGATGGTCTTGTCAGCATCAATGGGAGAATAGGCCCTTGGTTCTGTGAAGGCTCAATGTCCTAGTGTAGAGGAATGCAAGGGCAGGGAGGTGGGAGTAGGTGGGTGGGTGGGGAGCACCCTCATAGAAGAAGGGGCGATGAGATTCAGGGGTTTGGAGGGGAAATCGGGAAAGGGAATAACATTTGAATGTAAATAAATAAAATAGCCAATGAAAAAATAAAAGTTTTTGTCATCTCTTTTTTTTCATTAATATGCTTCCAACTTCGTTGAAATTTATAATTCAATTTGGTGTCTCTTTGAGTTAAGGAAAATTGTAATTGGCTTTAGAAATGATTTTAGGTTACTGTTTCAGAGCATTTGCGAGATAACTCCCCGTTCCTGTTGACATCACTGATGGTTTCATTTGACTGTCTGCTCTGAAGCCAGACTTTTCTTGAGTCTTGGATGCTGTGTGATTTCCAACACTGTTCTTGACTCTTGTCTGTTGCATGAAGGCTATAGGACATCATTTGTCTTAATTTTGTCAAAGTGCCATGCAGGTTTTGTGTCAGGTTTTTGTCTATTTAACAATATAATTCCTAAACAATAGAGTACTCAGTCCATGTGTATAATGCTACAGGTATATGAAAGTGGGTATTTTTCTATGTTATATTCCTTTAATTTCTTTTTGATATGCTCTCAAATAATTCTGAGTCACATGTTAATTTTGTTTTTAGCTTTTTGGAGAACTGCAGTTCTGTTTTCTCAATATCCTTATGTATATGAATATACATATATGCATGCTATTATATATACTAATATATAATACATACTAATATATTACGGAATTATATAATATATATTGTATTTTATAATAAAACGTAATATACTATAATGGATAATAATACATTATATATAGTACTATATAATACATAATATATAATATACAATATATAATGTAATATATAATGTGCAATATGTAGTATATAGAATAGAATATAAAAATATATGGTATACACTAATATATTAATATATATACTAGTAAATAATATATATTTTATAATAGTATGTTTGTGTATATATATATATATATATATATATATGTTTGTATAGATGCATACATACAAACAGACATAAATATTAACAACATAACACCAAGAGTAAACAAACTCTCCCTTTTCTGCTTTACACACTCAATGGAATTTCCTATTTTTATTCATTTCCAAAATTTTTTAACTGTGCATTTTTCTGAGCGAACATGTTTTCTTTATATGTTTTCTTTTGCATTCATATTTTATACACTGTTTATGTAGAGTATCTATTGTCCTGTTTAAATTTATGAACATCTATGTCTGACTGTATCTTCGTGTATGCTATGTTTTCTTGAAATTTCTTATATAATGTACAAATAAATTCACTGGCAAATATGTTGTTTATTTGTACCTTCTACCCCTCTGTGAACTTTGTCTTCAGAATGCTGGCTTCTTTTTATTCGTTGTTTAGATGCCACAAAATCCACTTATTGTTTATTCTTAGTAAAATTCTTATTCCTATTATTTTTGGTATTGTCATAAAAATCTTGCTTATTCCAATTTTGTAAAATGCTTCTCTGACTTTTTTAATAGTTCTGATTCGTGTATTTAAGTTCAAAGTTTTCATTTTTTCGTTGCAACAGGTGATAGATGTAAGTCCACCTGAAGCTATCTTCTGATGCATGTTGCTGTTTAATTTTTCCAAGTCTATTCACTAAAGACTTAGCCTTTCTTCAAAGTATGCTCTTTACACCCTTTATGAGACATAGCTATATTTACATCATAAGTTTTATTTTGGTCATTGTATTTCCAGTAGTCTGTGTTTTTATTGTTTATATGAGTATCATGCTTTATTTGATTCTATTTGTGAGAAGTATTTACAAGTTTCAGGATCTTTCCCCTAGTTCTAACACAAATTCTACCGATATTTCGATGGGTATTGATTATATACATCCTTACATGCTATATGAACATGTATAACAATACTGGTTTTCCCAAGCTATAAATTCTTGGGAACGTTTTGTCATTTTATGTAAATGTAACTTTTATACACCTGACGTATTTATCAACTCAGAAACTTGCTTCCTCAGTCTGTTAACCTAGTCATAGTCTTGGAAGCTTCTATCTGTGGTACAATCTAATCTAGACCTAGAATATTTTCAGCCTCTCAGACTTACTGCTGAATACGTTCACTCTTTCTAGTTCTTTCTGAACTCTGGATGGTCAGTTCAACTCAGCTGTCCTGGCTCAAACTCCTCTCAAAGCTAACTGTTTCAATCTGGCTTCTCTCAGCATCTGATTGAATTTCTCTGCTCTCCCTAATACTAACTCTCAAAATCTTTTCAGTTCTGGCCGCTTCTCCTTCTCTGATTTCTTCTGTCTTCACTTGTGTCTAATTTGTTCTCTCTGCAACCTGTCTCTGTAAAACTCTCCTAGTAAAAACTGCTTCTGAATTCCATGAACTGAGCTGCCAGAAACTCCACTTCACTCCATTGCCCCTCCTTTCTCTGACTCATTTCCAACTGCCTCTCCCTGCACTACCTCAAATAGCCTCTTTGTTGTGCTGTTCTCCTGAGAGTTGCATGTATCCTATTCTGCCAAATCATTCTCCAATTCACTACTTTGTCCCTCAATTAGATGTCTCTTTCAAACATGGCTCTTCCTTCTACAAAATCATTTCACTTATATTGTTTGGGATTAAAGGTGTGTATTAAGGGTTTGTCTGTATTCTAGCCAGATTACATAGACCTTGAAAGTCTTTGGATATATTCAGAGAAGCCATGTTACTGGATTAAATTTCCTTTACAATTTCAATTTATTTCCTCAAAGTTTAATTACTTCTGGAAATTTTTGCTCACTTTTATTTTTTAAATATTAAATTTGGCTCATAATCTTTTTAACCTAATATTACTTAATTTATTTTTTTTTTTAGAAATTTCATTCATCTACTCCATGAAATTTATTCTGCCTTCATATCTCATTCAGTAATGCTATTATAAATGGTAATTCTTTCTTGACTTCTATTTCACAAAATCAGCACTACAGTTGTAGTACCAGGAAGTGTTCCTGAACCCTGAAAGACAAATCAGGAGCCATTTCATTGTAATCACACAGGGTCTTTATTAACAAGTTCAAGCTTGGATTTAGGGGACCACTGACCCACAGGAAGAGTTGCATTGTAAATAAACTGGGAACATTCATAGGGACAATGTTTTATAGAAAATGATAAGGAAGGGGTGAGTGTTTCTAGCCTGGCAAGAATCTAACTGGGGGGCTACTGTGGTAGCTTTTAACATAATTGGCTCCTGCTGGGAGCCAGACAATAAACTTGGTTTCTGCCTTTTTCCTGATTGTTGGTTGTTAGGCAGGGGCAGGATTGTAATCTGGGGGTGTGGATTTGTTGGGGGAATAACATGAAGACTGGTGCTAGGTACAGATATGGTTGCAGGATAGCCTAGAAACTGGTGCTAGGCACCAGCCTGTTACTTAGCTTGAGTTCAACCTTAGGTCAGGTTCTCTAAGATGGAATCTGAACCCCCAAAAGTTGGTCTCTCACCACTTGTTTACATACGTTTATTTTTGAGTGTCAGGACTGTGCTGAAAGCATTATTAGCCTTAACTGCTTCTTGGTATAGGTGCTTCTTGCAGTATTCACAGGTTTCCCGGCTCACTGTTTTGACGTGAACAGGAGTCTCCTTTGACCAAGATAGGCTGTAGATTGTACAAGTCCAGGTCATGAAACAGGAAGCAACTTCCCCCTTGATGGGTTTGATGTCTTATAACCTTACCCAGAAGGAAGGGCAGCAGGGAGAAGGATAAATAGAAGCTCCCATTGCATATAGTATGGAGAGGTGCCTCTCCAATTTAAATGTAATAAGTCTATATTAATTATTATTACTCATATTTCCTTTTCCTTCTTTCTTTCTGTCTTTCTGTCTTTCTTTCTGTCTTCCTCCCTCCTTCCCTCCCTCCCTCCCTCCCTCCTTCCTTCCTTCCTTCCTTCCTTCCTTCCTTCCTTCCTTCCATCCTTCCTTCATGTCTGTCTGTCTTTCTTTCTTTCTTTTACTTTTTTTGATTTTTTTTCAAGGCAGGATTTCTCTGTGTAATCTCAGCTGCCTTGGAAGTAGCTCTGTAGAGCAGGCTAGCCCCTGTGACTCATAGAGATCTGTCTGTCTTTGCCCCTCAAATAGATATAAAGGTGTGATTTGACACTGTCCAGCTACCCATATTTCTTGATCTCTACATTTATTTAGAGAGGTTGAACCATTTAGAACTTCAGAATCATATGTGAAAACTGATTTAAGAACTTAGGTGTGAAGATGAAAATAATTTTTCTCTTCTAAAGTTTTGCTTTTTATAAGAAACTGAATTTGTTCTTTCTCTTAATTACTTTTCAATTGGAGCGATAAATCTTTCCAGACAAGGTAATTATAGAAGAAAGAATACATTTTAGTTTTATAATTCCAAAGAGAGTCCATTATGGATGGTGAGACATACGTACCAGTCAGTAGTAGATGACTGGAGCAGCAGTTGGAGGGCTCACAGGAGGAAACCCAAGCAGGAGTCACAGAACTAACTTCAAGTGGCAGGAGTATTTGCAATTGAATTATATCATTTTCTCTTTCTTCTCTCCAGCTTTTCCCAGGAACTGTACCTTAACCCATCTCATGATTGGTTCTGCTTTGATTACTGCTTTACACACACACACACACACACACACACACACACACACACACACACAGAGAGAGAGAGAGAGAGAGAGAGAGAGAGAGAGAGAGAGAGAGAGAGAGAGAGAGAGAGAGGTACATAACCTGGATCACTCTACATTGGATAGGCAATATGAAAGCTCATTCCTGAGAGATTAATTCTCCCTCTCCCACTCATTAGCTGGCTACAGTTCCTTTCATAGTGGTAGCACCCATGAAACTAACTCACTTCCATATTAATATTACCATTATTCTGGTCTTGGTTATATACCCATTTCTAGGAGAGACAATTTTCATTGAAAACATAGTACACTACCGTACACTACCGGCAGGGTGGTGGTGGCACACGCCTTTAATCCCAGCACTAGGGAGGCAGAGGCAGGCAGATTTCTGAGTTCNACTAGGGAGGCAGAGGCAGGCAGATTTCTGAGTTCCAGGACAGCCAGGGCTATATAGAGAAACCCTGTCTCAAAATAACCCCCCCCCCCAAAAAAAAAAGGAAGAAAGAAAAGAAAACATACTATCATCCTGGCATCTAGAATATTTACCTCCTCTTCTACAATGTTCCCTGAGTGATAGATGCCAGAAATATGATGCAGATATATCTATTTTTGCTGAGCTTCCCACAATCTGTTGATTTCTGCATTATAACCTGTTGTGGTTTTTTGTGGTGGCCTCCACTTTCTTAGAAAGAGACTTCTTAAGAATTGTAGTAACTACATTTATCTGTAGGTATAAGGCTAAGATTGTAGAATGTAGTAAACAGTTACGCTTGGATAGCAAAGTGTAGGCAGTCAGTGATTTTCAAAAGTGAATGGCTAGACATTATATTCAGTGAAAGGGTTCAGGCCCTGAAAGAATAACACTTCACTGACTCTCTAATATGTGGTCAAATATATTAGCTCCAAATGATCAGATGTGTCTACACAATGTCTAGTAACCTAGAAACCAGGAAAGTACTTAGGACAGAGTGTTCTTAGAGTTTGAGTGTGAATGCAAGATACAGGTGATATGAAGTTGGAACTGGTCAAAGAGGGAGAGAGCTCTAACTGGTGAAAAAGGAGCGAGGTCAATGTAGACTGAGAAGGAGGAATGAGGGACATTTAGCATCATATTATTTTATTCTTACCTAAAATATTCACATGACATATATAAAATTTATGAAATTTCAAAGCTGGAACCTAGTGATAAACTTCTTTAGTAAATCCACACTTCCTCATCCACCCCAAAAACAAACCATTTGGAAACAACATATTCCAAGCCCCAAGACTTATGTGTGGGACATCTTATTCAGCTCATCAAATTCTGCAATAGATTGCAGTGGATTTTAGAATTTCTTTGGAGAAACCTTTCAGATAGTCTAACATTTTTCTAAAAGAAGCAAAAATGGGAGAGAAAAATTAATGTGAAAAGATTGATCAGTGAACTGGAATGGGATTGAACTAAGATTGACAAAGACTGTATTTAGCACCTGATATATATATATATTTATTTATATTATATATATTAAGTTTATATATAATATTAATATTATATATATATATATATATATATATATATATANATATATATATATATATATATATATATATATATATATTTATATATATAAATTTGTGTGTGTGTATTATAACTTGGGGTTAGGGATGAAATACAAATAAAAAGAATAACTATGGTCCAGAGGCATCATGAGTACTTAGTGTGAAAGTAGTTTTATAAAATAATTTTATCCATCTCGTTTTATATAGTGATCTATCATGTAAGAATAGATGTAATGTTTTTAGTGAAACATGATGTTGACACAGAAAAGCTGTGCAATTTTGGATAACTTCAGGTTTCATATCCCTGTTCAGAGACATTGAACTCAATATCCATGTCTATGTGTTGTTGAAAAATTTTGTGGAAAAATTGGGATTCAGTAGTTGTGTCAATGCAGCTTTTATGACATTTGAGATATACCAGCCAGGTTTAGGTTATGTGTACAACTGTGGAAAAGCAAGGAAGTAAAAACAAGGAAAAAAGGAAGCAAACAAACAAACAAAAATGTTTTATTCGGCCAAGGTGTCTAGTGTTTCAGACTTTCTGCACTCTGAATCTTTGATGCATTCCTACTCAGTGGGACCAATTAAACAATGACAGGGAAAGCATCATATCTTGTCCAATTAGGGGACAATGATATTGTTTTCCATTCGTTGATTATATACATGCCAACGATGTTTTATTTCAGGAATAAAAACAGTAATTCATCAAAGTATTTTTCTATTTTTATATGCACTGCTTATTTTTCTCTGCACTTAGCAATTACTCATGTACCATTCAACTCTTACTACTGTATATACAAAGTAGCGGATAAGACTCTGGTACACAGAATCTCAATAACACAAACATACTCTATTTAGCATACTATATTTCTTTCCACGGCAGGATTTTCTTTTTATGGATACACGTCAGAAAATTCATGTTTTATCAACTATAGAATTGAGTATACCTATTATTATTATTATATAAGAATGATTTCAGACCTACTTTTAAAATTGCCACCATTTCTTATCTTTACCATACACATGGATTGTACTCAGCCCCATAGTTCTTGTTAATGGTCTACAATTCATTCTCAGAGACTAGAAAAATATGGAGACATCTGAAACATTCAGTAGACTGTATAATCTGATGAATATTACTTATTAAATGAATACAACACACTTATCTGGTTCTTCAGATGATATGGAAAAACACTGTTCCATTGTCTTCAAGAGAAATGCATACTTTACCCACATAACTTCCCACATAACCTTAGAGCTGTATGCTCTTGCTGGAGCATGTTTGCAAATAACAAAGACAACTTGACTATTTGATTAACTTAAGGATTTTGAAATTAGGAAGGATGTTTTGGAATATTGGGAAAGACAAGCATCATTTTAAGAGAGTCAAGGTAATTATCAAAAGGAAATACATGGCCAGGCAGTAGAATATGTAATTCTGCTATTTATAGACATTCACAAGGATCAAAGAAACATATAAAGACTCTAGATGTTCAGTAAAGACAGAGAAACAGGTTGAAGTCTGAACATTTCCTAAAGGAATCAGCTCTATTGACACATTGGCCAGTTACTTATCTTTACTTCTGACTTTTACAAATGTAATCTACAAATAGTGTTATTATAACCCACTAAATTGATGTCAGTGCTACATTAACATATCGACAATAAGAAACTAATACTAAGGAAGTGGATAGAACAGAGTATTGGCTAAATCTCTCCATGAGACCACTCTATGTGACTATGGAAGATATACTGGTGTGTGTGTGTGTGTGTGTGTGTGTGTGTTGTTTGCTTGACACAATCTATGATTGCCTGGCAAGAGGAAAGTAAATTGAAGAATTTCCTCCATCAGAGTGGCCTATAGTCATGTCTGTGTGTTTTGTCTTGATTAATGACTAATGTGGGAGACACCTACACACAGTGGGCAGTGCCAGTACAGGCAGAGGATGCTGAGTTTTATATAAAGAATGCCCACAGTCTGTGTTACCACTGGAAGCCATATGGGTGTCCATGGACCATGGAATCTCTAGAGACCACATTGACATCCATGTTCTGTGATCCTGAAAGTCACTGTGAAGCTTTCTGTTGTTCGTGTTACCACCAAAGGCCGTTTGCATGTCCATGATCTGTGCTGTCAACTGAACCCATGTGGTTGTCCATGTATCAAGCTGTTGCTGATGAACACATTGGTGCCCATAGCCTGTGTGGGTACAGAGGCCATGTTGATATCTATGAACTGTGCTGCCACCGTGAGCTATGATGATATCCATAGCAACATGTATATACTGTATATATGTATGTATGTATGTATGTATGTATGTATGTGTGGGGGAAATTGCAGGTTGGTCTCCAGTAGAGCTGAGGTCTGAACCCCGATGATCATAATTCACCCTCATGACATGGTAGGCGTTCCCTCATGCTCCTGAAACTCTGGCCCCTGCCTAAGTTACCACCTCCCACAGCCCCCACAAGAGAAGCATGGTCAGTAGTCATGTAAGCAATGGCCCAAGCTTCTGACCTTCAGGCTAAACTAGCAGTTATCCAGTTACCTAGCAACAGTGAAGACCATAAAAAGGGGTGATCAGCCTCACCACACTTTTACTCTCACTCTTATTCTCACTCCTTTGTTCCTCTACCTCTCACTTCTCTCTCTTCTTCCCTTTCTCTTTTCTTCTTTCCTCTCCTCTCTCTCTTTCTATCTCTCTTTCTCTCTAGCCTTTCCTCTGTCTCCGTCTCCGTCTCCGTCTCCCTCTCCCTCTCCCTCTCCCTCTCCCTCTCCCTCTCCCCCCCTCTCTCCTCTCTTTTCCCCTGCATTTCTATAATAAAACTCTTAAGCCATAGAGTCTCTGCTCTGTTCCATCATGGCCCGCTGTGCACTCTGGTCAGTGTTGGGAACTTCTTCCCCTATTCCCTCTTTCCTGCAACCCTGGTGGCTTTAGAAAAGTAGCACAGGGGGACAGGCAGGGCTGCTCCTTGGCCAACCCCTGAAGAGTGGGGTAGAGGAATGTCCACCCAGGGATGAGTGGATAGGGTAGGAAGCAGCCTTCCCACGTCTGACTGACCAGAGAATAGAGAAACTCTGGCGGGGCGGGGCCATCTTTTTCCTCCCAACTTTTCCCTGGGACTCCCCCGCCCCCCCCCTTTATTTTGTTCCCGACATGTATGCATGATCTGGCTGGAATACAGACACTCTTTTAGTACTTACCTTTAATCCTAAACAATGTAGGAAAGGTAAGTTTGTAGAAGGAAGCAGTCAGATTTAAAAGTGACATCTATTTGAGAGGCAGACAAATTCTTGAATCAGAAAAGATGTGACAGAAAGATTTCAGAAATGGGATACACCCAACCCTCATGAGGACAGCACAGGAAAGAGAGGTATCTTAAGAGAGCACTGTAGAGGAGGGCAGGTCAGCCATGGGAGTACTGTAGTTCCTTTTTGTTCAGGCAATGCAGTGGAGTTCAGCTGAGCTCAGTTCAGTGCAGGACAGTGTAGTTCTGTTGGTTGTTTTCACTTTGTGCAGTCAGTGCAGTTGGTGGAGTTCAGTACATGGAAATCAGAGGCAGATTTTCTAAACAGAGCAATTCACTGAGAAGTCCATAGTAGCCAGTTTGAATTAGTCAAATTGGAGAGGAGCTTTGGCCCAGAACAGCTGAGTTGAATTAGCCATCCAGAGTTTAGAAAGAACTAGAAAGGGTGAGTTTACTTAGCAGTAAGCCTTTGAGATGACAATTGCATCTGATGAATAAAAGTTTCTTTTACGAATCTGAAACATAGCAAGTGGAAGAACGGACCATTTGTTGTTTAGTGACCAAACTAAGAAAGTGGCTGTACTGGCTAGTTTTGTGTCATCTTGACGCAGGCTGGAGTTATCACAGAGAAAGGAGCTTCAGTTGGGGAAATGCCTCCATGAGATCCAGCTGTAAGGCATTTTCTCAATTAGTGATCAAGGGAGGAGGGCCCCTTGTGGGTGGGACCATCTCTGGGCTGGTAGTCTTGGGTTCTATATAAGAGAGCAGGCTGAGCAAGCCAGGGGAAGGCAAGCCAGTAAAGAACATCCCTCCATGGCTTCTGCATCAGCTCCTGCTCCCTGACCTGCTTGATTTCTAGTCCTGACTTTCTTTCATGATAACAGCAATGCAGAAATGTAAGCTGAATAAATGCTTCCCTCCCCAACTTGCTTCTTGGTCATGATGTTTTGTCCAGGAATTAAAAACCCTGACAAAGACAGTGGCCTTGACTTGTTAGAGGCAGTAATTTGGAGCAGGGTGCATGTTGTGAAATTCTCTTATTGTGGTTAAACTGTAGTAGCATAGCATTTAGTCACTTTGGGATTATTAAAAATATCATAGACATAGACATCTAGAGTGACCCAAAATAAATGAGAATGATATAAATGAAAACCTTTGTTGTTGAATGAAAGTTGAATTTAAATTTGCAATAAATGAAAATTTTAAAGTGGATCCTTTCATATGAAAAGCGATACTTAGTTAATTTTTACCTTTTAAAATGAGCAGATTAGTTTTGTTTTAAGATCACTGAAGTGGAAAATTAACAAGTGGTTCTGAAAAGAATGGAAAGCGGCACTGCAAACTATAATGAAAAGTAATTCATTGGTACACTTTGCTTTTTAAAAAAGCTAATGCACTTTAAAAGAAAATAAAAGAAGTGACACGGTGGAAGATAATCTAAAGAGCAAGGTCAGAATCACTCATTCCCTCGATGCTTTAATTTATGTGGTTTGAAGCAAAGGAGGATCTCAAGTGCTGCGTTGTTTCCTAACGACTGTGCTTCCTTTATCTAAATTACACTCAGCATTTTTAATTGGAAGTATTCTTAGAGTACTTATAACTTTATGCTCATAGTTAATATTGAATGGCTACTTAAAAGGCTGCAAGCATTTTTTTGATAAGCCATAGATGTGATTTTGGTTCTTGCATTGAATATGTAGCTGTTAAATTAAATTTGATGTATCAACACAGTTAATCCAAACATTTCTCTGGATGCTTCTGTTAATGTATGTTTTTATGTTTTAGATGGAAATCGATGAACTTTGAATAAAGAATATTAATATTTATTATGTCATTGGACCTCATCAGCTAGTTAAAGGTCTATGAAACAAATGTTGATCTTTGCTATCCAGTAATCTATTACTCTTTGTCTGCACCCTTGTTTTTATGAAAACTATTTTTGGTGAATGGTTAAAACTGTTGTTTCAGTCTCCAGGTGGTCAGCCTCTCATATTGAAGGTTGCACTCCTCAAACATCTATAATGAGTTAAATACATTTCTTAAAATAACTCTATCTAAATACCATCTATCCATTTATCCATTTATCTCTCTATCCATCCATCTATTTCATCTATTTATCTATCCTCTGTCTATTATAGATCTGCCTGCCATCTATCCTCTCTATCCATTTATTCACTGACACTCTAAAATCATTTTCTCTGTGCACAATGACTAATAATGTAAGAAAAAAAAGTATTTCCATCTCTTGTCTGCCTCCAAATATTTGTTTAAAATTCTATAATCTGAACATATTCAGAAACACGAAGGAATCCTCACTTCCCTTGTATTTTATTAGCATTTTAATGAGCCTTGCTAATCCTAGCCCTTTCTTTCTGTATGTTTCTTATAGTTGGCATCCCAATGTAGATCCCATTCTCACAGGGCTCTACCCTAGATAAAGAATTAGAGGCAATTAACAATTGCTGAAGGAGGGAGAATTAGGTTTTCCCCCAAACTAGCCTTGATTGTCATCCAATAACAAGTGGTATCCATAGCACCAATAGGATTGAACATATCCAGCAGGTTGCTTTTATACATTGATTCATTTATATGTGTGTGTTATGAAAATGGAAAATGAAGATGGGGCCATGAATTTAGGAGGAAAATGAGGTGTCTGACTTGGGACTAGAAGGAAGTTGGAAAGGGAGAAGAGAATTGAGGCAACTGTATTTTAAGTGAAAAAAATGCAGAATGTGCACTAACCAAGCAATTAGTTATAGCAAAACATTTTAGTATTGGTTTTCTTGTTGCAATTACTTTAACTCTTTCTGCTAAGACCAATATTTGACATAAACATAAAAATGATAACTGAAGCTTTTAAGACTACGAGAACCAAGATTGACTAAACTTCATTGTTCATTGTTGAAATTCACCTTTGATAATGCCAATCACCCTCTAATGTGAGGAAATGCCAAGTTCATTTACCTCAGATGAGAAGCAAGACAGTAAGGAACATTACATTTCCAGACTGTCCCAGTAATTAGGATTGCACCAGTGTATTTTTTAATATGACTATTATAACAAAGTTTGACAAATATAGTGCATATAAATCAATGCATATAAATCAATATAAATGTATTCCCTTAAAGTTATTTAAAGTTCTGTCATTGGTCCCAATGTGATATATCCATTTCTGGAGTCACCAATATACTCCATTTATAAATTAAAGGTAATATTCATTTTTCTTGTCCTTTAAACATTTAAAGGTAATGCACCTCCCTGTTTCAGAGAATCTTCTTCCATCTAAAGGCCAGTGTGTTCTAATTACTGTTGATGCTTTACTAAGTACATCTTCAACTCTGACTGTAAATAGGATTATTCTTTATAGGAGTCATTTCTTTAGGATACACCCAGACAGAATCAATAATAATATCAAGTCATAATTTATGATTTTTTCCTTATATAAGAGGCATACTCAAAGGTTTCAGGGAGGAATACATGAGTATCTAAGGAAAACAGTTATTCTGCTTTTTGCATACAGCAAATGGAAATTATAAATCAATATAAACAAGGATTGTGTATTAAATGGCATTATAGTGATGTTTAAATATGTATATATTTAAACATATGCTTATATAGGCTGATAGCATATATAAGAATATACTGAATAACACTCCCAGAAGCTATAATTAATAAGTTATTATAGCCAGAGGTTGGGTTCCAGTCCGGTCAGGGCCACCCCTTCCATCTCTCTTGGTAACCCCAGAGGAGGCCACTGAGCACTCCAGAGGAATCTCCACACCATAGGTCCTCGGGATCATGGGTGAGTGGAACACATCAACTCCAGAGAATTCAGGAGGGGCTTGTGCTAGCAGGAACAGGGACAAAGGAACACCGCCCGCCCAGAGGCAGGGTTCCAGTCAATTCTGGGGCACCCCTACTATCTCTCTTCTGAACCCCAGAGGAGGCCACTGAGCTCAGGAGGACTCACCACTCCGTAGTCCTCTGGATCACCTCAGGTTCTCGGGGCCTCTGGATGACCTCAGGATAGCAAGAGGCAGAGCAGAAACCCAGACCCCTGGGCACCTTCCTTGCCAGAGGAGAGTCGGCATACAGGGAGGGCTCTGACCCCAGGACTCAGAAGGAGGATCAGAGCTCCAGACTTCTGGACATCTGCCTTGCAAGAGGAGAGCTTGCCTGCAGAGAGTGCTCTGAGCACAGGGATACAGGTGAGAGTTGGATTCCCAGGAGTGCTGACAGAGGCTGACAGAATCACAGGAGGATCAAACTCCAGCCAGAGTCAGCTTGAACATTAACACCAGAGATTTCCAGATGGTGAAAGGCAAGCATAAGAATCTTACTAACAGAAACCAAGCACATTGGGCAACTTCAGAACCCAGTATACCCACCACAGGGAGTCCTGGATATCCCAACGCACCCGAAAAGCAAGATGTGGATTTAAAATCATATCTCATGATGGTGGTAGAATTTTTGAAGAAGGACATTAATAACTCACTCAAAGAAATGCAGGAGAACACTGCTAAACAGATAGAAGCCCTTAAAGAGTAAGCACAAAAATCCCTCAAGGAATTACAGGCAAACACTGCTAAACAGGTAGAAGAAACCCAAAAATCCCTTAAAGAATTACAGGAAAACACTGCTAAATAGCTAAAAGAAACACAAAAATCCCTTAAA
>NC_034601.1:63534953-63536058 GCF_900095145.1 Mus pahari
AAAGAGAGACACTACCTCAGAGTAAAAGGCTGGAAAACAATTTTCCAAGCAAATAGTCTGAAGAAACAAGCTGGAATAGCCATTTTAATATCAAATAAAATTGACTTCCAACCCAGACTTATTAAAAAAGACAAGGAGGGGCACTTCATACTCAGCAAAGGTAAACATCTAGCAAGATGAACTCTCAATTCTAAATATCTATGCTCCAAATGCAAGGGCAGCCACATTCATTAAGGAAACTTTAGTAAAACTCAAAACATGCATAACACCTCACACAATAATAGTGGGAGACACCACTCTCATTAATGGACAGATCCTGGAAACAGAAACTAAACAGAGACACATGGACAGGAACAGAAGTTATGAAACAAATGGATTTAACACCTATCTACAGAACATTTTATCCTAAAACAAAAGGATACACCTTCTTCTTAGCACGTCATGATACCTCCTCCAAAATTGACCATATAATTGGTCACAAAACAGGCCTTGACAGATACAAAAATATTGAAATTATTCCATGCATCTGATCAGATCA
The DNA here is from genome assembly GCF_900095145.1 of Mus pahari. Taxonomy (NCBI): domain Eukaryota; kingdom Metazoa; phylum Chordata; class Mammalia; order Rodentia; family Muridae; genus Mus; species Mus pahari. Next base: position 63,535,492 of record NC_034601.1, read on the forward strand.
CCATGGACTAAGGCCAATCTTTAATAACAGCATAAATAATAGAAAGCCAACATTCACGTGGAAACTGAACAACACTCTACTCAACAATACCTTGGTCAAGGAAAAAATAAGAAAGAAATTAAAGACTCTTTAGAGTTTAATGAAAATGAAGCCACAACATACCCAAACTTATGGACACAATGAAAGCAGTCCTAAGAAGAAAACTCATAGCTGTGAATGCTGCCAAAAAGAAACTAGAGAGAGAATACACTAGCAGTCTGACAGCACACCAAGAAACTCTAGAAGGAAAGGAAACACATTCACCTAAGAGGAGTAGACAGCAGGAAATAATCAAACTTAGGGCTGAAATCAACCAAATAGAAACAAAAAGAACTATTCAAAGAATCAACCAAACCAGGAGCTGGTTCTTTGAAAAAAAATCAACAAAATAGATAAACCCTTAGCCAGACTAAATAGAGGACACCAGGACAGTATCCTAACGAACAAAATCAGAAATGAAAAAGGAGACATAACAATGGATCCTGAGGAAATCCAAAACATCATCAGATCCTACTACAAAAGGCTATA
>NC_034601.1:63536069-63557938 GCF_900095145.1 Mus pahari
CCATCATTGGGAAGAGAGGCCCCTTGGTCTTGCAAACTTTATATGCCCCAGTACAGGGGAATGCCAGGGCCAAGAAGTGGGAGTGGGTGGGTAGGGGAGTAGGGCAGGGGGAGGGTATAGGGGACAATCGGGATAGCATTTGAAATATAAATGAAGTTAATATCTAATAAAATAATTTTAAAAAGTTATTATATATGAGTATTCATATAAATGCACATTATGTAAAGTTATAGAATTGGTAATTAAATGGCATAAAATGTAAAATATTATGTTTCTTATAGAACTCACCTTTTAAATCTATTTTAACCCAGTTTTCATCACATATGCATATAAATGTATCAACATGTAAATGAATCTTTTGTGTCCTTTCAGTCTTATTGTTTCTAAGGTTCACCACTTGGTATTTGATGACTAATCAGGGCTCATCTTTCTGGAAAACTATGTAAGTTTATAGGACAGAGATACTATTTTAGTACATTTCTTTATATTTTTTATACTGTATAATTTTCACATCTATAACTTTATATAATGTACATGTATATGGGTAATCAATGTAGGCATAATGTTTTGTACATTGTATAAAATTTACCCTTGGGTTATTCAAATGCTGATTTGTTTGCCCTCGTATCTTGTTTCTAGATGGCTTCAGACAAGGCATTGTAACTCTATTTCCAGAAATCTCCTGTCTCAAGTTTGTGTAAACAGTTTTAACTTTTTCTCTGCTTTGTCGATAAATGCTGACCATCCAATGGCTGGAAAGAAAAGAGAATAACATGGCACTCTGTCTGCCTGCAGAGAAGAGAGAGAGGGGGATGCAGGAGAGACAAATCCGTGGCAGGAGAGAGGAACTGGAGACATAAAGAAGCAGGAAGAGCCAGATCAACAATAATATGCAAGTATTTTGGGATGGGCTAGGTAAGTTGCCAGATTAGCATATAAGGTAAAGGTAGATCATTTAGCTGCTTGGCTATTGAGGAAAAATATTGAATAAATCTTCTTTCTTTTATGTGGTTATTGAGGAATAGCATAAGGTGAAAAAAGAGAGCTGTCATATTAATTCACTCTTACACTTTTATAAAGAATAATTCATTTACAGTTCATATAATTATGTATTAATTATGGTGCCTGGAAATGTTAGTCAGTATAGTAGTAAAAATAATTGTCACTAAATGTTGATTAATGATGTAATTGTATTCAAATTATGTGTCATTGTTAATGCTTATCAATCCAATTTAGTATATGATCATCACTACCTAGTCAGACAAATAGTTTTGAATGTATAATGGATATTTTATATTTGAAATGCGTAGGATCTTAGTTGCAAATCCAAGAACAATAAGCAATGGAAGAAATAACAAAACACTAAACACATAGCTTGTTATTGTAGATATTGTTGTTAGAGTTGGAATTAATACAATAAAATGATTCCACATAGGAGAAAGAATATTTTTCCCTGAAGATTGTGTGACCTTTCTTAATATTAAACATTCTAAGTCCATACATTTTCTACAAATTCCTGAAATAATTTTAACTTCATTTTTCTCATCATTTTTTCCTCAGTTTTCACTTAAATTGGCTCATGGTCTTTACCTTGATCTACCTCTGTAGTTTAATATTCACAAAGTTTTAATTTATAAGTGGAATGCCTTTTCTACTATTGGCTGCAGAAAATATCTTCCTATGTTTAAAGTTATTTGTATTTGTTTTGTTGTCCATTATTTATCCTGTATTGTAGAATATTTTAACTGTAGGTAGTTTCACAATGGACACATTTAAAGTCACTTGGTCTGGCCCATAGAGTCTACATTTCAAAGATCTGGATGAATTGGAATATAGGATAAATACATTAGACAACTATTAAAATGGTAATGGGCATATATGTAAATGTACATAAAGTATGGGATTCACATTGGTGAATTAAAAATAGGTACAATTGCTGAAGTTATATAAACATATACCCTTTCATAACAACTGATGTGAATAGCATAACTATGATTGGAAAATAAGCAGAAGTCGTAAGGTCTCCTGGTCTCCTGTTCTGTCACATATAATAATCCCTAGCTCTAACTGAATTTAATAACAATGATTCAGGATTCTGAGTAGGAACAGAAAACTTAAGAAAAAGAGAAATGCATTTGCTGTTTAATTTAGGTAACAAAATATATAACATTTAGTAGGTTCTCAGTTCTAGCATATAAACTCTTGTTGTTAATTTGCAAGAATATTTTAACAGAAAAAAAAATAGAACTCGTTGAAGACATATAGCACCAAACATGATAATCACTTAAGTTTTCCTTCATTATTATTCATTTCTGTTGAAGTGTGTTGTCAGATAATAGAAAGATTCAAAATTACATTTAGATCTCTGTGAGGGATAATGGGCTTTTCAACTTGATGTAATGGTGAATAGATTACCTTAAGAGATTTATAGTACTTGGAATAAATAGCATTTTACATAAAAGTCATTTATTTGTTTTCCTCAGTAAAATAGTCCCATGAGAGCTGTATATCAAGTCATTTCATGACTTCTCGCCTGTGTTTTTTTTTTTGCACCATGATCAATTCCTTTGACTCTATTGTTCTCCACTCGCCTTGTAAATACCTATTTCTCCTTGACCTTTCAATAGGAGTCAACTGAGTTAGTCACAGAGGAGACATAAAACGCAGTGTAGACAGATGACTACAGCTTGACTCTGAGAGCTCTTTCTGTTGAGTTAGCAAACCTTTTCTCCAGATTCCTTCAATTATAGTTCAATTAGGTCTCTAGACTTGACCTAGATTTGGTTTTTTTCTAGTTTTATAAGACCTAAATCAAAATTGGTCTGCAGCGTATACGATAAAGACTTTAATATTTATACACACATAAAGTTTTCCTTTATGAGATGTTTAATCATACATTTAAACAAAGGTTGATATGTTCTATTACTTAATATAGAACAAATTTTCAAAGTTTGAGTCAATGACACAATCACCATTATGGTATACTGAAAAAAAAAAAAAGACATGATATGAGTAGCTATGTGTCAACTAGGACCATGTTTTAATTATGTTTAACTTTTTAATTGATTGTTGTCAGTTTGACATCATGTACCCTAGTCTCACTCATCTCCCTGTCCCTTCGTATCTTCCCTCCACCCTTGCAATTTCCCCACGATATAAAACAAAAAAATAATAAAAGTTGAAAAACAAAACATGCCAAAATAAACAGAAAATCATTTCACTGTGGAATCTGCAGTGTGTCACACAGTAAACCCTGTAAAGGTTGCTTATATTTCCTCAGATGAAAGAGTGAAATGAAAGCCATAACCGGGCTGTATAAATACAAAGCTTGGGTTGATTCCATAGCATTTCTTTCTCTCTTCTAAATATCCGTAGGCCTAAACCTGGAAGCCTCTGGCCTCCATACAATCTAATCTTCCAAGCTGACTCAGTTTCTGACTGGATGGCTCTGCTTGCCTTCATATTAACGCTTGTCTGTCCTTGTATTAACTTGGGAAATACATTCTAATCTCTCTTCTTTGCATTCTTTGGCTAGTGTTCTGTTGTCACTTGTGCCTAGTTTGTTGTCTCTGCAACCTGTCCCTGTCAAACCGCCAGACACACCCACAACCCCATATTTCTGCCCTCCAAGAGGTTCAACAAGCAGCTGACTGAGACGGAAGTGGATACCAATGAATTGAAGTCTCTCTCATTCCTCTTAAGTAGCTTTTCTTTCCTGTGCTGTTGTCATGTGAGTTGGGCGTATCCTATCTCTGACTCTTTCATATCTTTCTCTGATTTGTCACTTTATCTGGCACTTATCGAGATGTCACCTTCAAACATGGCTGGCTGCTCCCTTCATAAAATTAACCTTGTCTTCATTGTTAGAGATGAAAAGCATGTGCTTAGGGAGTGTCTGCATTCCGGCCAGATCATATACACCTACAGATCTTTGGATATAATCCCTGGCCAGAGCAGCCACATTAATATTCCTTTATACTCTCCTCTTTGCTGTTTAAGATAATTGTACAGAGTTTAACTAGTACCACAGAAACAATTTTCAACCCCACAAACTTAACAGTCTGAAAGTCTTTATGAAGATCAATTGATCTGATCTTCTATAACTCTTGGATATCCTATTGTTTGCCTCGGTCACAGAGATTTTTTTAGCCTAGTTTCTGCATGCACAGCCCTTCATACATTCCGGCAGTTCATAGATGGTGTAGATGTTGGGGTGAGTCAACTGAAAGCCCTGGATCTGGGCCTGAGAGGAAGCTCAGGTTGTCAGCCCACCAGCACTCCTATTCCAGGACTGCCAGGACCAGTTCTCCCCCTTTGCTTAGGGGAGGTGTAGGGCCAGCTCTCCTGAATTCTGCAGCAGATAAGGGGCAGGACCTGCTCTGTGCACCCCTAGAGTATTGACATAGTTCTAGGTGAGAGCCCAGACCAAGGACATGCACATGGTCTTTGATGGCAACACAGGATTCAAACATCAACACAGTCCACTACTGATGCAGGCCTAAGAAACCAGACACAGCTAGTGGTGGCAGCATTGGCCAGGAATTTCATCATGGCCTCCTGTGGCCATGGGAACTAATTTCATGAGGCTGTCCCTCACCATCTCCAGTTCTGCCTCTTAGTGCACAGCTCTTCATTTCTATTTCATTCCCACCTCTCTATTACATACTTGAATACTGGAAGGGTTCTATCAGTGGGCAGGGAAGACAGAGGTCCACAGGCCTCTGGGTCTCTTCTGCCATGTTTTGATTTTTATACATATTTTTTTTTTCTTTAACACAGCTTATTTGTGAGGCAGCAGAGCCATGGAGCCAGGCAAGGCTCCAGGCACCTTCATCTCTGGCCTTGGCATTTCCAAACCTTCTCTATCATGGTACACTCTTAATCTCATCAGAATGAGTACCAGATCAGGGAGCTTTGAATATTACTTAAGACCCATGGCATGAAACAATCTGAAAGGAAGGTCACATTCTTTTTTTCTTTTCCTTTTATTTCTAAATTTTAATTTTTTTTACTGGATATTTTCTTCATTTACATTTCAAATGTTATCTCCTTTCCTGGTTTCCCTCCCTCTGGGAAACACCCTATCCCATCCTCCCTCCCCCTGCTTCTATGAGGGTATTCCTCCACCCATCCACCCACTCCCATCTCTCTGCCCTTGATTCCCCTACACTGGGGCATCTGTCGAGCCTAATGATGACGAATGTTCTAAGGACCAACCTGTTACAGCTGCACAGCTTTAGAAAAGGCCATAGAGGATCAATCCGCACACACACACACACACACACACACACACACACACACACACACACACACACACACAACTTCTTCCTTATTCTCAACTGCACACTCTGGCCTTGCCCAGTCGTCTCTCTACCCCCACCCTCTTCCCCACCTTATGTTGCACCACAGGACAGTCCTCCTTCTGCCTCTCCTTCTACTGCCCAGCATCTTGGGGCCTCTGGGACACTACCTAGGGCCCAGAAAATCAGGCATTTCTGATTTTAATGTCCACTCCACTCAGGTTAAGCGTCTAAATTGTTTCCTTCCTCAGGCTGGAGACTTAAAAGAACTCACGTCATCAATCACGGAGGCTGGTATCCACACACCTTGGAATAAATCTCACCTCCAAAAGTTAAATCCACACCTCAAACACATCTCACGATTGGTGAGACATCTTCCTCTCTAGCCAGTCTGCTCTTCCCACCATGGACAGCTCTCTGCAAAGACAAATGCTGCCAACCAGTCAGGCAGAATCAGGGCTAAGATGGTATCAAGTGGAGCTGTGATGAGCTTTTTGGGTCAGGGACCTCGGTAGCCATCCATCCAGCAGGATATTTCTATCAGCTATGCCTCTGGACACTTCAAGTCTGGGGCATTCATTATCACCTGGGTCCTGTCCTCTGACTCACAAGGCTCTGCCTCCTCCCTGCTTTTCCTCTACCAAAATCCAGAATGGAATATCTCTTACTTCATTTCTTAGAATTAACACAAGCTTAGAACGAAAAATTCCTGACCCAGCAGCCAAAGACTTTCTCCTTAAAAACATCATTTGAGAGTGCATGACTTCTGAGTGAAGGCTCACCTGCCAAGGTCATAAGCATGAGCACTATGATAGATTGATTGTGGCTACTCAGGATATCAGGACAACATTCCATTGTGCAGGCCTTCTCAGCATCAATTAAAACTGAAGGCGTTTTCTTTAAAGGTGTCATAGGAACTAAGCCATCAACAAAGGAGTACGCATGGCTCCAGCTGCATATTTAGCAGAGAATGTTCTTGTCATGCATCAATGGGAGGAGAGGTCCTTGGTCCTATGAAGGCTCCATAGATGTCCCAGTATAGGGGAATCAAGTGCGGGGAGGTGGGAGTGGGTGGGTGAGTGGAGAAACACTCTCATAGAAGCAGGGGGAGGGAGAATGTGATAGGGTGTTTCCAGGAGGGAAAGGGGATAACATTTGAAATGTAAATAAAGAAAATACCCACTTTAAAAAAAAAAAAAAAAGGTGTTATAAAAGAATACTAGAAAGGTGAATGTTCTAAGGAGGCCTCTCCCATGAAAAATGTAACAGCCCTAAAACAGTCTTTCCTTATGCTGTTGGGACTTCCACTGGAGGATTGTCCCTTCTATAGTGACAAAGATGACATGGCACTGGAAACTGTAAACTTAAAATTGGACAGTCTTCATCATTGATAATAAGAGGAAAATCTGTGTCAACGGAGCCTTTATGACTTTCCAGCATCTCAGAAGGCTCCCACCACACAAAGAAAACAATGAAACTTGGTGAAAAAAAAAAATCAATCATTGCCCAATAGATACTGAAGCAGATAAAACCATTTTAAGACAGGAGGTCCTAAAAGAATGAGTGCTAATTTCAGGGTCTCAGCTTCTGGGTAAAGGAGGCTGATTTCATGACTTTACCACTACCACAAAAAAAAAAAAAAATCCTTCAAATGGGAGGACCCTGATAGGTCTACTGCATGACATGCCCCCTTATCACCAGTCTTCTAGGTTGAGATATCCTGGAGGCTCTGGAAGTTACTCTCACTAGTCAGCTAAAAGAAAAAAAAATATGGGAAGACAAATGATTATACCTGTCTTAGTCAGGGTTTCTATTCCTGCACAAACATCATGACCAAGAAACAAGTTGGGGAGGAAAGAGTTTATTCAGCTTACACTTCCATACTGCTGTTCATCACTAAGGAAGTCAGGACAGGAACTCACGCAGGTCAGAAAGCAGAAGCTGATGCAGAGGCCATGGAGAGATGTTCTTGACTGGCTTGCTACCCCTGGCTTGCTCAGCTTGCTCTCTTATAGAACCAAGACTATCAACCCAGAGATGGCACCACCCACAAGTGGACCTCCGCCCTTGATCACTAATTGAGAAAATGCTTTACAGCTGGATCTCATGGAGGCATTGTCCCTTACTGAATCTCCTTTCTCTGTGATAACTCCAGCCTGTGTCAAGTTGACACAAAACTAGCCAGTACAATATCTGTAGTTATAATTATTCTCCTAAAAACTTTAAAAACCCTCCCCTAGGTTACCCCAATTTTGAAGGCTGCTGTTAAATGTAACTATAACTCCTTGCTTCTATATGCTCTTCAAGGGGCCTATGTGGATTGAACAACGGCCTCCATCAAAGGAGAAACTTAAAAATTTCACACAGTAAATGAATTCCAGTTTCACCATATTCGCCTTTCACCAAGTCCCAGCATCACCCCTGAATTTGCTACACAAAAAGAGCTCAGGCGCTAGAGACTGTTACAAGATTTTAGAGCAATTAATAAATATTCATGCAGATTTGGAGGTCCCCCCTAAAGGGGGATATACCTTGCCTCTGTCTTTCCCACCAACATCCCTCTCTTAGCAACAGACATAAAGACTACTTTTTTTTACTACCCTCTCTACCTGTGGGATTGCCTAAACTTTTTGTTCTTAATATCTCTAATTAACAACTCCGGACTAGACTTATATGTGTGGACAGTCCTCCTCTAAGGAATAGCAAACTGTTCCATTATCTATGACAGAAGGTCATTGTCACAGCATTAAGAGCTTACTTAGACGAAAATCTCTACATTTATTATTATATGGATGATATCTTGATGTGAAGAGACTCTTATACTTTTTCCTCCCAACTTTAAGTATCAGTTAATACCTTTCATATACTCCCTAAGATTTAAACTGACTGCTAACTAAATACAGCCTATTCTTCTGGTCACTCACAACCAACCAGGATTTAGTCCAATAGCAAAGCATTCCAAACTAAAAGCTGATAACCTCCCCTTTACAAAATAAAATGGGGAAAGGAAAATAGTTCTGGCTGGGGAGCTGTGGCATCAGGGAGAAAGGAAAGAGTCTTCCCAGAGCAAGAATGGGGTTGAGGCATGTCCAAACCCTGCGCATGACATTTTAAAATTGACAGGATTAGGAGTGTTACCCACACACAAGGTCCCTGTCCCAGGCTATGTGTCCATGTGCCCACTGTTGCCCCCTAGTGGAGGTCACATAGCCCAGTACTCAGGTGAAACTTCCTGTTCCCTAATGACTTCATGGCTAGCAGCACCTGGAACTCCTCCTTATACAAAAGATTCATCCACTGTGCCCTGACCCAACCAATGAGTGATGTATACTCATACAGAAAGCCTTTCTCACAGCCCAAAGGGCTAAGCAGCTTTTGTTCCCTTCATTACATGAGCTGTCTCCAAGAGTCTGTTCTTGTTTAGCTCACAGCTTCCTGAGGTATCTTTGATTCTCAGTCTGTTCCCACCTTGTTTCCCTTGTCATGCTGGTTGAAATTATGTGTTGATCACTCTGTGCTGGGTAAGGAAGCAAAGCCTGAACAGCACTGAATTTACATACTTAATTCACACATTCCATTAAGGAAATTTCAACAAGAATTTATAATGTTACAAAATAGAATTTGAAATGTAAAATGCAAATTGGGTTAAAAATAACCTTTAGTGAGTTACACATCACAGGATGGAGACTAGCCGATTTTGACATATAACACTTTATAGGATGTTCTGTTTTATAAGTTTTACCATATCAATTTTAGTGCATGTTTACTATACCTAAAGGAACTCTATATCCATTTGTTGTCTTTCTCATTTCACTGGAGCCAACATTTGCAAATCTTATTCAACCCAAATTTTTCTAATTGCAAACTTAATATTTCTTTTAAACAATACTCATGATCTTTCTGATTTCAGACACCTTTAGATTCTGAAAAATTTATATATAAATGAGGGTGTTTTGGTAATTGGAGTTATTATCCAACTAAATTATTTATGAATTTTCATAAATAGCTTATGAATGAATGCTGTAGTGAATATTATACATTATTATGATGCCTGTAATTTGAATGTTATGTGATATACACTGATTGTGAAATTTTCCACAAGAGCCTTTGGGACTTTAAATTTGTAGGTTATGGTTATTATTCAACCTCTGTATATTTCCATATTCTATAAATTTTATGTCAATATCTTCAAAGAATATTGTGTGAATGATACCCTTGTTTTCCTGTTTTGGTAGAATTATCTTTTAAATGATGTTCCAGTGCATATGTTTGGGCATGTAGATGGACTTTTACATGTGGACATGCGTGGATATTTATGTGTGCTTTTGTGCAGAGGACTGTCTTCTAAGACAGGAGACTACTTTAGTCAATTCTATGCCTTATTTTTCTTTCCATAAGCTGGAGCAAATTGATTGGCTGCACTGGCTAGCATGTAGGCCATTTGCATCCTCTCTTATGTGCATCGCCTCATATCCTCCCTATCCAAACTGAAGTTCTCATGCCTGAGAGGTAGTTTCTTAGCAAACTGAATTATTTCTGTTATAATACTCCATTAGTTTAACACTTACTGTATTGAACAAAATAAACATTTTTTATAATCTGTCTAAAATTCATTTTATAATCTCAGGGAGATTTAGTCTTCCTATAATAGTCCTAGTTGTTTCATAGAATGTTTTACACATATTATATTTATATAAAAATATATTTCTATAATTAGTTAGAAATATATACTAATATATTGCCACATATGAATATATCCATATGTATATATTCATATGTATTTATACATTCATGTTTATATATTTATATATTCATATATTCATATGCATACATTCATAGATATTCATATGTAGCAATGTAAAGATGAGAAAATTTTCTTATTACTGTATTTTTACAATTCCAGGGAGTGTTCATGAATTTTTTACACATACGTGTACACATATGTCCATAGTTATATAAAAGGTAAATAATACTTTTCTCTAGTTAATATATATAGATGAATATATCACATCTATTAATATCAAAACAATAAAACAATTCCATATATTTACATAAAATTGTAAATAAGACCATATATACAATTATTTAAATATGTAGTCAATTTGTCATTGTGTTATTACCCTGAGTAATGTAACTTAATTTTCTATCAAAGATTATACATTTATCAATAGATAAGTCAACTTATTTATATTTATATTGTTTTAAATAATTGGTTTTTAAGGAATTTACTAACTGAATAACGAAGTATGTAAGCATTTGTCCTTCCATACAAACTTACTATAAATATGTTCAGTCATTTCGTTTTTTAAATTTTTTTTTTACTTTGTATTTTATGTATTTACATTTCAAATTTTATTCCCCTAATGGGTTTCCTTTTCGGAAACCCCCTACACCATCCCGTTTCCCTGCTTCAATGAGGGTGCTCCCCCTCCTACTCTTCCACTCCCACCTAAATGCTGCCTTGGCATTCACATTTCCTGAGGCATCTAGCCTTCACAGGACCTCATTCCTATTTATGTCATACACCATCCTCTGCTACCTGTTTCGCTGGAGCCTGGATCCCTCCATGTGTACTCTTTGTTTGGTGGTTTAGTCCCTGGGAGCTCTAGGGGTGTCTGCACGGTTGATACTGTTGTTCTTCTTATGGGGTTGCAAACCTCTTCAGCTCCTTCAGTCCCTTCTCTAACTCCTTCACTGGGGTCCCTGTGCTCAGTCCAATGGCTGGCTGTAAGCATCTACCTCTGTATTTGTCAGGCTCTGGCAAAGCCTCTCAGGAGACAGCTATATCAGGTGCTTCTTTTCCAAGAGAAATAATTCATTGCTTTATATCACATACTTTCATTTTGCAACTTGTTTGGTTAAATATTCATATCTCTGCTTTATTGCTTATTGTGTTTCTGACAAAATTTCAGTTTTTAATCTCATAGTCAATTGTATATAGGAGGTGTTTTTGCATTTCTTTCATTGCTTTCTCTTAGTTTTCATATTTCAGCACTTCAATTTTATATTTGTTTTTATATTTGCTTAGACATTGTGTGTGTGTGTGTGTGTGTGTGTGTGTGTGTGTGTGTGTGTGTGTTGTCATGACATGATTATAGAGGTAAAAGAACAATTTGCAGGCAATTCATTCAACTGAGCAGGGTCTAGGAATGAAATTCAGATTATAGGTGTGGCACCAAGGATTTCTGTCTGCTTATCCATTTTTCAGCCTTCACTTCTGATTGATCTGAATCCAAAGTACTATGTTTCTACTATTTAAAAAATGACGGACCTCTGTGGATATTTAGAATAATAGTGTACAATAATAGTATACATTAAGTTTGTTAACTTCAGAAGTATCTTTTCCTTCTCTCTCTCTCTCTCTCTCTCTCTCTCTCTCTCTCTCTCTCTCTCTGTCCCTCCTCTATTTCTCCTCTCTTCTATCTTTTAATTTCCTTTTAATTTAAAGAGAATACATCATTGTAATTCACTTACCACTAGACATAATGGAAATAGTTTTCCATATTTGACAAAATCTGAAGTGCCAGCAAATCACAAATGCACTGGATGAATTCCAGTATATCATGTTATAGGAAAAAAAATATCTTCTAGATCAACTACCAGGTAAATATTTGCCTCACTCTTTTATTTTGACATTTTTATTATCACGAGTTAACACATTTAATATCTTATAATTCTACTGGGCTCTGCTAATCTTGAGGTTTCTTTTCTGTCTATTGTCCAATATGTGTGTGTGTGTGTGTGTGTGTGTGTGTGTGTGTGTGTGTATGTGTGTTTTTCTGCCTTCATGAACACAAATTTTTTTCTTCAGGAAGTTCATGAACATGTTTAGACACACAGCGAAGCTTTTAACATATGCTAATCCCTTGGACCTTAGAGCTTAGTGAAATTATCTTCCAGCTATTATATTTTTCAATAATCCTTTCAGTTGTTCTTTGTTATAATTTTTGACTCTTTATTATTATTTCAGAGTTGATGAAATTGCAACATCCTTTATATCTAAAGGAATAAAATCATTCTATTGTTTGATTACCTGTGGCTGAGAATAGATGATCTCTGTCCTAAGATATCGTCGGTTCGTTGCCTGTTTCTAGGGAGCTTTGCTACTTTCTTCCTGAGAAGTTGCATACTTTCTCCTATTTGGTTGTCAAGGTCATTATTTACAGCCTATACTATACCAATTTTACTGATTCTAGTCTATGTTTTGCTGATTTTTTTTCCTTTAATTATTTAACACCTTGTTTTACCAAGTTCAGGGAGATCAGTTTTCTGCAAATTCGAAGCTTCCAGTGTTAGTGTTTAGAGGATAAAAACGTAGACAGGAACAGGTTCACCCTGGATGATAGTGGTTCAGTAGGGACTTCTGACACCTCCATCCCCTGATCTTCTCTAACTCCAGTCAGGTGATCTATTTGACTTATACCCCAGATTTTGTCTTTATTATGGTACTACTCAAAACAAAACAAAATCAATACTGTTGTAATTATTCTTTATGTAAATCATTTCAGACACCCATAGAATAAAACTTAGGTTCTTGGCTCTGTGTCATAGCATCCTGTCTACAAACTTTCCCTGACATCATGGAGGATTCACTTAGCTGTCTGTTTGCATGGTGCTCTTCTTTAATTATACATTTTTTAAAGGTCAAACTTGTAACCATCAGACATCTTGTAACCATTTCTACAAAAATTGCCATTGTTTTATAATATACTCTTGCAATACAGCTTGACTTTCTCATAAATGCATCAAATGACAACAGTCCCCTTTATAGAATGCAATCAGTGTGTTTTATCTCCCAAGAAGTTTTGTGTATTATTGGTCTAAAGATGGTTGCAGGACTAGTGGCCCTTCTTTCAGTGTGACATCCCTTGTTTAGGATTTGTCACTGCGTTGAGCCAATAATCCTATTCTTCTGATTTCAATTTGACATAAATATAACCTCTGTCCCGTGACTGAGAAGTGGCAAGAGTCGCTTGAAAAAATGTTTTAGTTTTAGAAAATTGGCTGTTTACTTACTATTTCCATCTTAAAAGGATGGAACACAGTCCTCTCTGCTGCTACATAGGATATCACGCCTGTAATCCAATATATAAAAACAATTGATGAGATAAAAAACTACATAGTTTCTCCTTTTAAGAAGATTCCAAGGTCTTAGGCTAAGACCAGGATTGAATGGATTCTAAGTTATTGACTACAAATTGCTTAGGTGGTATGTGCTCTGTGCCAGGTATTAGAAAAAGCAGGTTAAAGCACAGAGATACCATGTGATTTGTCACCATGTGTATTAAGCTACATAAATCTGTCTTTTCTCTTTGTCATTTTTTCCTAATTTTCCTACATTTGGGGACCATCATTTTTCTGTATGTGTATTATCAGGACATCAAACAACTTTTATTTACCTGATTGATATGCTGTCTGTGATGCTTAATGTTGAATAAGACCACCCTATCTAGTTCTTTCTGAATTCTCCAGGCTGGTTCAACTCAACAGTTCTGGCTCAAACTCTTCTCCAAGCTGAAAGATTCAATCTGGCTTCTCTTAGTTTCTCACTGAATTGCTCTGCTTGGCCTCAACTTAACTCTGGCATTTTGTTCTATGGGCTTCAATTTAAACATTGAAACAATCAAGCCATATTACCTATGTTGTCAATATGCAGTATCAGTTAAAGTTGATATCCATTTACTGAAGTTGAAGGCATATTAAACTGAGCTCTCCATTGTAGTAGATGTATTCGCCATAGGCTTATGGCTATGATGGCCACATAAGGATTTAATCTTTCTATTTGACTTTCTGGTCCCACACATTTTATTTGTCTTGCATAAACTTGGAAATTCCTCAGATCCTTTCCTTCCTTTAGAGCCAGTCACAACAGAGGTCAGCCAGAACTGCTTTGTATAGTGAGCTACAATATTCCTGGACCCGAATCAGTGGCTACAACCCCATAGCAACACGATCTGCACCTGTGTGTGAGCTTTTATGATTTCTATGAGCTTTCTGGATTTTGTCTTTATAAACTGCCGCCAGGGTCTGAACTGGGATTTCTCCCCAACTCTCAATCGCCCCTCAGCCATCAATAATAAGTCACACTGCCATGCTGGCTAGCCCTACTTTTCAGAGGTAAAATTTTCTGTCCCTGCTTAGTGCTATTTCTGTTTTCGTCTAGACCCCCTGGTGGCTCAAGTGAGAGAAGCTGGATGCATCATTGTTCTCCAGGACAGAGTTGGTGGGGGATGCCTGACTCTCCCCTGGCAAAGAAGGACTGATTTTGATTTTTCCCCTTAGGATCCAGTTGAGACTCTCTTCTGAGGGGCCCAACTCTCAGGGCTGACTTGGTCTTTGAAAGTCTTCTCTGCCTGTCTCTGTGACTTCCTTTGACTTTGTCTTTTTGGGCCTGTACTGGCTAGTTTTGTGTCAACTTGACACAGGCTGGAGTTATCACAGAGAAAGGAGCTTTAGTTGGGGAAATGCCTCCACAAGATCCAGCTGCAAGGTATTTTCTCAATTAGTGATCAAGGAGGGAGGTCCCCCTGTGGGTGGTGCCATCTCTGGGTTGGTAGTCTTGGTTCTATAAGAAAGCAGACTGAGCAAGCTAGGAGAAGCAAGCCAGTAAAGAACGTCCCTCCATGGCTTCTGCATCAACTCATGCTTTCTGACCTGCTTGAATTCCAGTTCTGACTTCCTTAGTGATGAACAGCAATATGGAAATGTAAGCTGAATAAACCCTTTCCTCCCCAACTTGCTTCTGGGTCATGATGTTTGTGCAGGAATAGAAACCCTGACTAAGACAAGGCCTTTCTCCTATTCCTGACTCTTAATCTGTTTGCTATGGGGCATTCATCCTTCACTCTGAACATGCCTCTTGAGGAAATCCTTTGACACTTTAAGGACTTTCAGAAGGTTGCAACAATTGAGAGGAGAACCAGTTGTCTGGGAAAATTCTGCACTTTGACAGACACAGTCTGGCTAATAGAGTGCTTTTTTGACCCCACAGTTCTTCCCACACAAACCCTTGTCCTCATACATCTTGGACCCCCTGACCAGGATCCCTTGCCTGGTGATTTCTTCTCCCCTACCCCCTGCAAATGCTTGAAAAACCACCTTCTCTACCTCTTTCTCAATGCATAGACGAGGAAAAGGTTTTAGCCCTCAGGGCAGATATCTGCTGACAACCCAGACAGGATCTATCCCAGCTGGATGACCAGGACCAGATGAGGACCATCTGCCACCTCCATACTGGCCCCTTCATGTGGCCTCACCACCTGTAACCCTACTACTTCTAGGGGATCAGTTTGTGTGGCTCCTTCTTTCTCTCACTTAACTAGCCCACCTGATACATAGTGTAGTACCTGCTTGAGTTCCCTCAACTGAAGCCATTCCCTTATGCATTTTTGCCTCACCTGCCTTTGAGGGAGGGAGGCCTTTCATAGTCTATTATCCTTTCTCTACAAGTGATACATACAACTAGAAGACCCAGAATCTTGTTTTCAGAGAAACCCCGGGCCAACCTTAATCTCTGTTTTAGAAGCCATTGCCCTTACCCACCAGCCTAATTGGGAGGTTCCTCATCAACTCCTTCAGACTCTCTTTATTAAAGAGAACTAGGACTGCATTGGACAAAATGCCTATAAGTTGGTTCCAGGTGACAATGACAGGTACTATGAGGTCCCTGCAACAATTGATGGCACTATTCCTCCTACCAGCTTAGAATGGGATCATTACATACCTGAAGGCAGGGAATTCACCCAAGGGCCATTTCCACATTCTAATGGAGGGGCGTTTCAGGGTTGCCACTAGGTGCTCTACAAATTTGTCAAAAGTCAGATAGTCCAGGGACCTACAGAATCCCTTACTACTTTCCTGGAGAGAGGCTTAGATGTCCACAGGACATATACACAAATTGACCCAGAAGCATGAGAGAATGAATGGGCCATTAATATGGTTTGTGGGTCAGTCTGCCTCTGACATTCACTTGTCCAATTGCATAGTCATTAGGGACAATATCAGCAGTAGTTCTAATCCATTCATCCATGGTGCTCATCAAGGATTTAATTGTCTAAGATCTAAAGTTTCAATTAGTACCTGTTTTACATCACAACTGATATTGCCTTATTTATAGCTGATATTAATCTATGTAATAAATCAGTAAAAGCCTCTCTGGGGCTTTGAATAATCTTTGTGAATGACATAGACTCTTTCCTTGTTTCTTCACCTTATTGCAGACTCTTAAGATTATCAATGCACATTGTATAGTAATAGAGTCATCATGTTGCATCTGGTGTCATATAGCAACAAACTGACAACAGTTACACCTTCAGATCGAGTATGATTTTCCATAATTGCAACTTCTTCTTAAGGCCACACCAGTCATTTTAGTTGAGGACTGGCTTCCAGTACATCGACTTCTAAGTTTTTCCAGGCTTAGGGGATAATCTAGTTTTAGATAGCCCAGGTATTTCCCTTTTCTCTCACATAAGGTATGTCCATTTCATAAGCTACTATTGATTCTTTAAAACATTTAAGACCTTGTATTTTAGCAGGATTCCAGACTAATTGTTCACTTTTTGAATTTTGACCCTTTTCTGCCATTTGCTCCTGGGTAACTGGGGAGGTCAGTGAGCATGAGCATCTTTCCTCACTTATAGTAGGTTCAATGGGCTGTCTATCTTAATCCTTAATTTCATCAGGTATCATAGCTTTTCAATCAAACATTTTCTGTTATCTTACTGCCTTTGTCTTTTGTCTGTCAAACCTCGGTAATATCATAATTAATTTCCATTATTGTACAGTTTTTTTCCCAACCATTTTTGAGGGGAAATATTTGAAGTTTACTCAAGTGCTACAGATGCAAAAAGTAATACAATGTCTTTTCAAGTAACATTTTATCCCCTCAACTCTTATCCTGGGTGTTAAGGGATCTGAAATGGAGTTTCACATCTCTTAATGCAGAAAATGTCTATCTATAATTAAAATTGTTATTTGGGTAGTTTACTTTAATTTGCTGTTTCAGAGACTCCTGTGTCATTCCTTGTTCTGGGCTCCAGGCCCTTCCTTCCTGTTTGGAGTCTTCTGGGTCTCTCTGGGCATACAGCTGAAGTCAAAGAAGTGATGCTTTCTCAGGAGAAAAACACAACCAAGTTTCTTCTCTCATGATTTCTGTTGGATATCTCTTGTCCTCTGAGACATTTATATCATATGTCTTCTGCTTTCTGAAATGTTAGTGGTGTTCTTTTCTTCAATTACATTGAGTGACAGATGTAAATGTAACTATTTTCCTGATGTATTTGTTATCTTGGAGTCTGACTGCTTACTAAACTTACCTTTTCTACTTCTTATAAACTGTGTTTTGCTGATTCAACTTAGCCATTCTCACTTAAACGCCACTCCAAGCTGACTGATTCCATCTGGATTCTCTCAGCTTTTCACTGTATTGCTCTGCTTGGCCTTAAACTACCTCTGATGATTGTTTCTATTCTTTGGTATCTTTCTCATCTACTGTCTTCAACTACCTCGCTAACCTGCACTGAACTGCATGAACTCATGAAAGAACTATATTCTACTCACTGAAGTCACTGCACTGACTCCTAAATGTGAACTGCACCACATTGACTGATTTGAACAGAAGTGACTAACTGATCTTAGAGATATTCACACTTTTGTCTCCTGAATTCTGGCATTAAAGTTGTGTCCATCCTCCCTGGACATAAGCTTTCATTTATATGAAAATTATTTTATAGAAAGCTAGCCTTGAACTTGGAAATCTGTTGGCCTGTCTCTTGGGATTAAAGGCATGTCTGTTGTCCAACCAGATTACACAGACAGAGAAGGTTGTTCAGTGTGATCACTTGCCAGAGCAGCCTTGTTAAAATTCCTCTCCAACATGAAAAGAAATGAGGTTGATTATTACACTTAGAAAATTTTGTTTAAAATAAAGAACTATTTTCAAAAAAGGGCCTAATGTCTTTTAATATATTTGATTGCTTTTAGTATTTACATTAATTTCTTATAAAGAGATCCAAATAAAACAAACATGATCAAGGCATACCAAACCACCAGGGAATATTGTATTAATTCCTCAGTTGTTTACCGTATATGAACTCCAGGTAAACATAAGCATTGATATACTGGAATATTTTATATCCACTTAGCCATATAGTCTATCCCAGATGTACATGTAGAATAAATTTCATATGGAAATGTTATGAGGAAATGAGCACCTGTACAAAGGGTTACAGGAAGATTCCAGGGCTGTAGGAAGAAATTATAAATCAGAACTCAGACCTTTCTTTACACACACATATCAGTACATAAAATGTAACATCAGATCATCTTTAAGTTAACTCTAGCATCAACTACCATGTTACAGACAGATCCTTGTGGCCTACTAGAGAGAAAGTCAGAACATAACTACTGGTACTCATCATGATTCCATCTCTTTCCATCTCTCTTTCATTGAAGGCTTTTCATTTCTCTTTCAGAATGAAGTCAGAAGAAGGACAGATTAGGCGAGTAGTACGTTATTTTCAATAGTCAGAAATGTGTTTGATTAGATGCTTAATCAAGTAAATGTTTACTTGGCATTGAAAAAATGACAGGATGATCAAAGAACTGCATTGCAATTTTATTTTTCATGGTATTTTAAGTGATTATCAGAATGTTATCCCCATTGTTACTAAAAATTATTTTCTTATTAATTCAAAATAACACTTTAGCATCTTATCTGGATTTTTGATATAATTTTACCATATATTATTTAATATATATAATACATATAGTATATATAGAAATATATAGTACATATATTATATATATATATATATATATATATATATATATATATATATACTGAACAATTATTAGTAGTAACTTTGCTATGATGGAAGGGTTAATAAATGCAAATATAGAATTATTCAATTCAAAATGTATATTGTAACAGAATTGTTATTGTTTACTTTGGAATGCCAGATCTAGTATTTTACTAAGGGATTTTAATTAATTTATTAAGTTTTAGAGAAAATAATATTACAATTATATATTAATTTAATTGTCTAACACTTCCATAGTTAATTCAACCACACCATTATTACTGTATGCACTAAAACAGGCACTCAATACTTTTATATCAATAATAAAACATCTACTGAGATCATTACCTTAAGGACTGCTCATTTAAATGCAAATCAATTCTTTTGAGATAAAGAACATTCAACAATTAAGTTCTACTCTCTGACACAGACTTTATTCCACCATAATTCGCTCACCAGACATAGTGTTATTATGTGTCTCCTGTAGCCTGTGTGAATGGCAATGCTTAAAATGAATTAACTTTAAGTTTCTTACCCAGTATGTCATTTCCACTTTGATTCTAAAAAGAAATAAATGCTAATTTGTGATTTTACTGATAGAATTAATGTTTTATACCAATACAAAAAATATTCTATTCCCTAAACAAAGATTTTTATTATTAGTTTTTCCCTTTTGTTTTGGGCATCGGTGGTTTTTTTTTTTTTATATTTGTTTGAGTGATATAAACCAATGAACTCCATAGGATTTTTCTGCTAAAGCCAACGAAAATAATAAAGCTAACCATAATACATATTCCACTATGACTTGGGTGATTAACAATATACAGTGAAATTTTGGGAAATAAGTATAAGCCTATGTTCTCATAAGCATTGTTAGAATTATCCTGCACATTCCCCTAAACTCTTGCATTTTCTTTGAATGATGCATAATATTACATTAAAACCCTTTTTTGTGGAACAATATGAACTAACCAGTACCCCCTGAGTTTGTGTCTCTAGCTGCATATGTAGCAGAAGATGGCCTAATTGGCCATCACTGGGAATAGAGGCCCCTTGGTCTTGCAAACTTTATATGACCCAGCACAGGGGAAGGCCTGGGCCAAGTAGTGGGAGTGGGTGGGTAGGGGAGCAGAGGTGGGGGGAAGGGGTATAGAAAACTTTCGGGATAGCATTTGAAATGTAAATAAAGAAAATAATAAATAAAATAAAATAAAATAAAATGTTGACCAAAAAAAAGATCTTATGTACTGTCACTTCCAGGTTTCCAATGCCCTCTATGGACATTCATTTAGGATATTTCTTTGGAATTGTGAGTGGTTTCCTAGGAATAAAAGTGTTGTTTTGGTATAGTGTACAATGTAGCATCCTGTGGTAGAAGTGGCTAGCCCTCATGCCGGTAGCTGATTGTTTTAGAGACTTGTATTAAGATATTCCCCCAAAGTTGGAGTGCCCCAGTCTCCAGCATTTGGAGTGTGAGGGATTGTCTGGCTATTTTCCTTTTGCTTGCATAGAGCCAAATGTAACCCTGAACACCAAAGATCAAAGCCTGATATGACTGAAGGACGTATTAGTGCCAAACTGAGAAACTCAAGCCAAGTTTGCAAATAAATATGACAGCGTGACTTGGAAAAAAAAAAACAAAACCCTTTTTTGACCTACTGTGGTCTGTCTCCAGGCAAGTTGCGCAATGAGGACCAGATTTCTCAGTTTTCACCTCCTTTTTTCATTCATTTCCAGTGTGCTCTGCTAAAACTCCCACATTGCTTTATATGTTCTAAGATTGCCTTCCTATGTGTTGTGAATTATTATTGCAGGTTTATGTTCATGTCATGACTCTATCAGTCTCTTCATGGAGTCAACCAATAAACTACAAAATCTGTGTCTTGCCAGAGGGGTCATAAGCACTGGGAACTTATTTCCACTAGCTGACCCTGACATAGCTCTCTCTTGTGATTCTATGCCAAAGCTTGGCAAATACAGAAGTGGATGGTCACAGTCATCTATTGGAGGAAAGACAGGACCCCTAATGAAGGAGCAAGAGAAAGTACCCAAGGAGCTAAAAGGGTCTGCAACCCTAAAGGAGGAACAATGATATGAACTAATCAGTACCCACTCCCACCCCGAGCTGTGTCTCTAGTTGCATATGTAGCAGAGGATGGCCTAATCGGCTATCAATGGGAAGAGAGGGCTTTGGTATTTCAAAGATCATATGCCCCAGTACAGGGGATTGCCAGTGCCAGGAAGCAGGAGTGGGTGGGTTGGGAAGCAGGGCGGGGGGGGGGGTATAGGGCGCTTTGGGGATAACATATGAAATTTAAATGAAGAAAATATCTAATTAAAAAAAAGAATGCCCTTTATAATTGTTTTTATCTGCTTATAGGAGATATGTTTTATTTTTAAATATTCTTCTATTAAGGATATTGCTTTGATTATACATTTTATTTTTAACAAATTAGGTTTCTATCATTTAAATATTTTAGTTTTTATTTTACCAATATAATAATTGTGTTGATCATTTGGTTATTTCCTATAATGCACTTGACTACACTCAATTCTCAGTCCTTCCTCAAAGAACTCCCAGCCTTGTGTTCTTCCCCCTAGAAGAGGAGGAGGAGGAAGAGAAGGAAGAGGAGGAGGAGAAGGAGGAAAAGGAGAAGGAAGAGGAGGAGGAGGAAGAGGAGGAGGAAGAGGAGGAGGAGGAGGAGGAAGAAGAAGAAGAAGAAGAAGAAGAAGAAGAAGAAGAAGAAGAAGAAGAAGAAGAAGAAGA
>NC_034601.1:63558138-63606545 GCF_900095145.1 Mus pahari
AAAGGGAAGAGGGAGGAGAAGGAGAAGGAGAAGGAGAAGGAGAAGGAGAAGGAGAAGGAGAAGGAGAAGGAGAAGGAGAAGGAGAAGGAGAAGGAGAAGAAGGAGAAGGAGAAGAGTCCAATATGTGTTGCCTATATAGTCACCGGAGTGTGGTCAAGACTCTATTTCACTGTTTTAAATACAGAAATTTAGATTTTTCCAAGTTGCAGAATAGCACTGAGCTAAATGAAACATGAAAAATAAAACAGAATCCCATTTTTCCACATTTTTCTAACTCATACTAAATTATTCCTAGATACATTAATTTTGATATGACAAGCATGCAAGTAGACCTGAATTGAATCATGTATAATAATATTAACATCAATAACTGTTGCCTTGGTGTATAGCTACTTCCTTCCATGTACCCAGAGGCAAGAAAAAAGACAAAGCTTTGGCCAGCAGACAAAATTACCTATTAATTAACCACCAAATGCACATCCCTTTATTATAATGTTTCTTCTTTCCCTTTTGGGTGTTAGTATATCAGAGAATCATTTAAAAGATCATAATGACTATGTGGAGGCTATATTCTGAATATGATTCTTCTTTTATATACGTGTAATGATAATCATAGTAAAAGATGCTATTAACTTGAAAGTGGGGGACATGGGAAGAGTTGGAAGGAGAGCAGCAGGTTGAGGCTGAAAGAAAGAAAAGGAGGAGGGGGAAGTGATGAATGGAATGTTATTTAAATAGAAAACATCAAAAATAAATAAAATTTAAAAATAAATGTGACTAGTCATAGTTAAGATAGAAAAGGAGGAGGGGGGAAGTGATGGAATGTTGTTTAAATAGAAAACATCAAAAATAAATAAAATTTAAAAATAAATGTGACTAGTCATAGTTAAGATAGAAAAAATTTTAAGTTGTTTTATTCTCTTTATATTACCAGACTTTTTAAAATTTTATCTTTTTTAAAGTCCAGACTTTATCCCCTTCTCGGCCCACCCTCTGACTGTACCACATATCCATACTTACCCCCACCCTGTCTCCACCAAGATGTCCCCCCCCCTCTTACCCCCACTCCACCAGACCTCCACAATCCCTGGGGCTTTCAGTCTCTTGAGGGTTGGGTGCATCTTCCCTGACTAATTTCAGACCCTGCAGTCCTCTGGTATATTGTATTTGGGGCCTTATAGTAGCTGGTGTATGCTGATTGGTTGGTGATCCAGGGTCTGAGAGATCCCGGAGTTTCAGGAGAGTTGAGACTGCAGGGTTGCCCTCCTCCTCAGCTTCTTCCAGGTTTTCTCTGATTCAACCACAAGGGTCAGGGTCTTCTATCCATTGGTTGGGTGTAAATATCTTCATCTGACTCTTTCAGCTGATTGTTGAGTCTTCTTCAGAGGGCAGTCATGATATCTCCTTTTTGTGAGCATACCATAGCATCAGTAAGAGTGTCAGGCCTTAGGGCCTCCCATTGAGCTGAATCTGACTTTGGGCCTGTGGCTGGACCTTTTTTTCCTCAGGCTCTTCTCCTTTTCATCCCTGTAGTTCTTTCAGACAGGAACACTTCTGTGTCAGAATTTTTGATAGTGGGATGTCAACCCCATCCTTACACTTCATGACACGTCTTTCAACTGGAGGTGGGTTCTAAAAGTTCCCTCTCCCCACAGTAGAGCATTCCATCTAAGGTCCTTCCCTTTGAGTCCAGAGAGTCTCTCACCTCCCAGGTCTCTGTTACATTCTAGAGGGTCCCCCAAACCTCTTAACTCCCGAGGTTGTCTGTTTCCATTCTTTCTGCTGGCCCTCAGGGCCTCAGTCCTGTTCCCCTCCCAAATACCTGATTATGTATTCTCTTTAAAAGTGCTTATCTTCATACGCCAGGGCAAGGCACAGAGGAATATTAAAGCTTTCCTCTGGTTCCCAGTTGAATGTTGTTGGTCATAATATAAATTTATAATCTTAACTAGCCTGTATAAGAGACACACAACCCAGCTATTTTATTTATAAACCATACGGTTAGATTGGGCAGGTTTGGAGTTATTTGAACACATTCCCCAGATACAAAGTCCCCTGTTACTTGCTGTTTCTCCTGGTCTCATGTTCATGGTCCATGTGTTGTCATGGGAGCCTCCGACACCTCTGTCTTCTTTCTTCTTCTCCCTCTACCTGAACCCCCTCACTCAATCCTCAAGTTTTACCTTTCTCCTCTCACTGTCCAATCACAGGGCTCTAGACGTTTATTAACCAGTTAAATTGGGAATCAAGGTTCACACAGCATCACTTGGTGAACACAGGTGACTTCCCATTGAAGACAAACCACATGTTGAGAAGCCAGTATTTAGTATTAGAATGCAAGCAAAATCAAATGAACCCACTGTAGGTAGTATATGCCCAAACTAGAAATTTCATATAAAATTATTTGTGAAATATTTGAATGCATACCTGAATGACAAGAGAAAGTATGATCTTTAGAGATAGTTTAGAAATGTTAGGCCCTTGAAATAATTTTTGTTCAAATCCACATATTTTCATTAAGAAGTATCTAATATTAAAAAATGGATCTCCATATCTTATATTGAAGGATGATCACTATATATGGTGTGTGTGTGTGTGTGTGTGTGTGTGTGTGTGTGTGTGTGTGTGTGTATACACATATCCACCTTAATATGTGTCCAGATAGAATTCACCTTTAAATATATTGGTGACAATATACATATTTGAATATAGAAACTAAATTACTACAAAAATTAAACAACAAAATTTCCTGGACTTCTCTGTTTTTTTGTTTGTTTGTTTGTTTTTTAATAAAAGATTGCACAAATCTTAACCTCGCTATGTCTGAGAAGTTCTGAAGTTTTTTATATCATAAATCATAGAAAATTTCTTCTCTATCCAGTGCTTAATAAAGAAATCAGTATTCTGAGTCAGCATAGTTTCAATCTATCCTGTAATGGACAACTCCCCACCATCGTATGAAATGGAGGGAAATCCATCAATTTGGTCCATCATATGATTGGGTTCTTATTGACCATGGGAAAGCATGTATGCATGTGTGTATGTGTGTGTGTGTGTGTGTGTGTGTGTGTGTGTGCATGTGTGTGTGTGCGTGTGTGAATATGTTTGGAGACTAATCTATGACCATGGGAAATGTATGCAAATAAGACATAAGGAACAATATATTTTATCATTGAACACAGTATGTGCGTGCAACTGTTTTGTAAATGGATGGTCACTTATTAAAGTCCTCTTTGCTCTGAAACCTGTTAGAATGGTGCCAATGTTCCATTGGGCTTGACATTCATGCTCCCTTTAAGCCATTTCTTTAATTTTTTCTTACAACAAATTGTCTAATACAATTGAAAGTGTCCTAGACAAACAATTGAGTCTCAGCAGCAATAAACATAAACATAAAGCCTCCAACATGAAAATTAAATCACATAATTTACAGATTATTTAAAGACCCCACAAGTCAAGGTGAGAGACTCAGCAAGAGGAAGTGTTTCCTCTGTGTCCCCTCAGTAAATCATGAGACACCTCCGTTAAAGAGCCTAAGCTTTGGCACCAGTTATCATGAGCTATGTGATTTATATATATTATCTAATTTTCCATTTAGCCTTAATCAGATTAAAAAGCTAAATCAGTTCCAGGAGAGACTATAACATGTTCAAGGTCACATAGCTATTCAAGTAGCAAAGTCAAAATTAAAACAGAGTTCTGCCAAATTTCAAAGCCCCTGCTTTTCCAACAACAAGGGGCTACTTCCTTTCAGAAAATGACAAAGTAATATTCAATTCAATTTGGAAGGAAATTACCTAAACTGTAAGAAAAACAGAGTAAATATTTTCACGGGAAAAAAAAAAAAACTTCAATTGTCAATTTGACTGATAATATTAAGAAAGTATAAAAAAATTCTAATTTAAAGTTTAATCACTAACTCTCCTTAAACTGTATTAAACAAAACATGACTATTATTAGTCTTTTTATCAGTCTCATCCTATATGTAATAAGCAAATAAAAATACATTGCTAGATTTTGGGGACAAAATAAATGTTTATTAAAACATTATAAAATCGTTTCTTAAAATCCTAATGATTTTTAAAAAGTAACTTTAATATAATTGTGCCATTAAATCAAAGAAACTGGAAATTATATTAACAGCAGGATGTTATATTTTATTGAGGGCAATCAGCAGGGTTTCTGCTAATGAGAACATCATCAACTTAGCAAAAGGTCAGCCTGAAGAGTTCTTATTCAACACCGTCCTAAGAAATTGTATATTTCCCACCATGATCCGGTTCTGTAGTGTTTCTCCATATTCATGCTTGGCTATGCAATTCAGTCTCTGATATGAGAGGAAATACTTCATTGCAAGATGCACATTGTATTTGGTGCCCATTACTTAAAGCCTCTTTATCTACAAAGGGTATCAGTATCATTTTGAAGATGAATTCTAGTTGTTCTGTTGTTCAGATAGCATTACATTTTAGTGTCTTCCCCATTCAAAGCCTACCAAGATGTAATAATATTTTTATCAATTAATTAGAGCATGGGTTTTGGTTTAGAGGATCTTAAGCACAGACAGACCAGATTCTTGTTCTTAATATATGTTCTGTTGGTTCTACTTATAAAAAGATAAAATAGTGATCAGAATAAAAACAATTTAGTGTATTCACAGTTATACACTACCTTAAGTATATAAGATTATATTTAATTTTGATTTAACAAGGTTGTAATAATTATAATGATTAATTTTCATGTTTTTTTGCACCTATTTGAAAATTGATTAGGAGCTCCTAAGAGTTCACTGATCAGTTGATTACAATTGCTTTAATAATGACACTCAATAATTATATTAAAGCATTTGGAATGAAGACAACGGGAAACTGTTGATTACATCCCAGAGAGTTTGTTTAGACGAGCAAAGAATTATTCACATAAATAATAGTAATAACAGCTTAATAATAATTTGAAAAAAAAATAAGTCCCAGGAATTTTGTTGTACAAAGCAGACATATTTACTGAACAGGTGTTAAAATGAAGGATGCAAGAATCTTCCAAATATGCTAGGAGAGCAAACAATTGAGTCATACTTTACTTTCAGAGTACTGTGATGGTTAATTTTGTTTTGAGTTTGTCTGGCCCATGACACTCTGATATTGGCTCAAAGGATACCATAAAGATGTCTTTGGCTACAATGAGTGAGCCAGTATCTATGAATTTAATAAGCACAGCACTCAGAGTGAATAGCACAGATGGAGATGTTTCATAATTTAAATTTACCTTACTATAGGATGTGATTTAAGGACACAACATGCTATTCTGGAATGGAAAGTATATGTTTAAATCAGCAAGGTGTTATCTAGGGGGACAGAAGCTGTCACAGACCTCTTCCTGCTGACATCCTAGTTGTTTCAATCTGCTAGGATCTGTAGCAGAGGGGAAATAAGGAGGCAGATGGGATAAAGGTGCTGAGCACCTGAATTTAGTAGACAGATTGCACTGGGTTATCCAATCCCAGAAGTCCCTAAAAGAAGAATGATTCAGTACCCATGTGAGATGACATGAAAGAGGTTTGACTAGTCACTGCTGTCTTTGAAGGCAGTAGAACTCAAAAGCCAAGGAATGCAGTGAACAGCTAGAAGCTGGAAATATCAAAGCAATGAATTCTCTGCCCAGAGTGTGTCCCAAAGGGAAGCAGCTATGATTTGAGCTCAGCAAGACACCTTCCTCAGAATTCTGACAGCCAAACCATAAAATACATTTGGGTTATTTTAACATACCAAATTTGTGGAAATGTGTATCAGGAACAAAAGAAAAACCAATGCAATAATGTGTACACTACTTCTGCATTTTCAACATTGTTTGTAATCGCAAGCTGCTATAATTGGTAAGTAGATAAGCATTTGGGTCACATTTCTCTGATTTAAAGTGTTGCCACTCTGTCAAGACTTCCACTCTTATCAAAGGATGATGTTGAATTTATTCTTTGATTTTGACTACAATTGTTGGTTTTCTGGGTATATTTTAATTATCTCCCATATTATATTCACATTAATTTACTTCTTAGTGGGAGAAACAGTTCCAACCTATTGTGCCTAGCAATGAATGTGTCTTTTCCATGTCTTTGGATGGAGCTTAAATAATAAAAAATTTGTTCTAATCATTTGTGCTGTTGAGGTAAGAGTGGTTCAGATCAAATGTAATAAAAATTTAAAATATATTGGCAATTTTTAAAAGGCATCTTTAGATGAGGCAAATATTCCACAAATTCATAGATTTTTAACTAAAACAGAGTGCCATCTGATGTCACCTAAAGTTCTTTTCTTCGTCTGTCCTTTAGCCAACCAAAACTTACAGGATAAGAATTTTGCACTCACAACACTTAGCCAAGATTTATTGAAGGTAAAAATAACACTCCAGTGAACACAGAGAAACAGACTCTTGTCCAGAGGATGGGGCAATGTTGGCATTCATCTAACCCCTTGGTTTGTTTGGACTTTTAATTCTATTAAGTAGTTTATGGAATAAGGTTGCACCTCTCTTCTAAGACTGATGTGGCAGACCAGGGTACATTTTACTTTATGGTCCTTTTAAGTGTAAGCAGCAACCTGATACTGTAAGGGCAAGACATTTAAAATTCCCACATGAGAAAGCCTATTGATGGATTGAGAATCCCTATCAAAATCTGCTATTTGACAATAACTTAGAAATAACCTGTTTTGGAGGAATATAAAAATAATTGAAGTTTATTTGAGATAATTCATTGACTATCCGACTAGTTTACCATTATCGCCTATTCTCCACCTTTTTTTTAATTAGATATTTTCTTCATTTACATTTCAAATGCTATCCCGAATGTCCCTTATACCCTCCCCCTATCCTGCTCTTGTACCCACCCACTCCCACTTCTTGGCCCTGGCCTTCCCCTGTACTGGGGCATATAAAGTTTGCAAGACCAAGGAGCCTCTCTTCCCAATGATGGCTGTCAACAGACACCATGACCAAGGCAACTCTTACAAGGATAACATTTAATTGGAGCTGGCTTGCAGGTTCAGAGGTTCAGTCTATCATCATTAAGGCAGGAATATGGCAGCATCCAAGCAGGCATAGTGCAAGAGGAGTTGAGAATTGTACATCCTCATCTGATGGCTGCTAGCAGAATACTGGATGAGGGTCTTAAAACCCACACCCTCAGTGATACACCAATTCCAACAGGGCCACACCCTCTAATAGTGCCACTCCCTGGGCCAGCTATATACAAACAATCATAATGATATATTTTAGTTCCATTTATTTGTCAGCAAATTTCACAATATCCTTACTTTTAATAGCTACATAGAATCCTATTGTGTAAATGAACCACATTTTCTTTATTCATTCAGTGGAGGGACATTTGAGTTGTTTTGAGTTCATGCCCATTATGAATAAAGTTGCTAAATATAGTTGTGCAAGTGTCTTTGTGGTATGGTGGAGTAACTTTTTGGGTATATGTGCAGGAGTGGTATAGCTGGGTCTTGAGGTAGAGCTATTCCAAATTCCCTGAAAAACTGCCAAATTTATTTCCAAAGTGGTTGTACTAGTTTTCACTCCCAACAGCAATGGAGGAGTGTTCCCTTGTTCCACATCCTCTCCAGTATGTGCAGTCCCTTGAGTTTTTTTTTTAACTCAGCCATTCTGATTACTGTAAGGTAAAATGTCAGAAATGTTCTGATTTGCATTTTCTTGATGACTAAGGACATTGAATATTTCTTGAAGCATTTTGAGGCCATTAGAGATTCGTCTCTTGAGAATTCTGTTTAGCTCTGTACTTCCTCTTTTAACTGGATTTTTTTTTTCTGTCTAACTTCTTGAGTTGTTTGTATATTTTGGATATTAGCCCTCTGTCAGATGTTGGGTGAAGATCTTTTCTTAATATGTAGGCTGCCATTTTGTTCTTTTGAGGTATCCATTGCCTTACAGAACCTATTCAGTTTCATGAGGTCTCATTCATTAATTTTTGATACTACTTCCTGAACTATTCATGGTCTATTCAGGAATTTATCACCTGCACCTATGTACTGAAGACTATCCCCTACCTTCTCTTATATTAGATTTAGTGAATTTGGTTTTATGTTGAGGCCTTTGATCTACATGGGATTGAATTTTGTACAGGGTGATAAATATGGATGTGTTTGCATTTTTCCGCATTCAGACCTCTAGTTACACTAGCACCATTTGTTGAAGATGCTTTTTTTCCCCATTATTCTGGCTTCTTTGTCAAAAAATTAAGTGTCCACATGTTTATAGGTTTATTTCTGATTTCTGTTCTTTAATTCAATTCTATCAATCAGTCTGTCTGTTTCTATACCAATACCATGAAGTTTTTAATTACTATTACTCTGTAGTACAGCTTGAAATTAATGAGGGTAATAGCTGCAAAAAGTTTTATTTTTTTATTGTATAGTATTGATTTACCTATCCTGGGTCTTCTGTTTTTCCATATAAAGTTGAAAATTGTTCTTTCAAGTTATGTAAATATTTGTGTGGGAATTTTGGTGGGAATTTCACTGAATCCCATTTTCTCTATGTTATACTTAACAGATACATGAGCATGGGAAATCTTTCCATCTTCTGTTATCTTCTTCAATTGCTTTCTTCAGAGACTTTATGTTCTTGTCCTACAGATTTTTAAATTTGCTTAGTAAGAGTTACACCAAAATACTTTACATTATTTGTAGCTATAAAAAAGGGTATTGTTCCCCTAATTTCTTTTTCAGACTGTACATACTTTGTACAAAGGAAGGAAGTGATTTTTTTGTTGTAGTTGATAACTTTCTATCTAGCTACTTGCTGAAGTTTTCTTTATCAACTGTAGGAGTTCTTTGGTAGAGTTTTGGGGGTCACTTATGCATACAATCATATTACCTGTGAATATCAATACTTTGACATTTTTTCCAAATCATATCCCTTTGATCCCCTTTAATTTTCTTATTGTTCTAGTAAGAACTTCAATTCCTGTATTTAAGAGATATGGAGAAAATGAAGTCTTCTCTAGTCGCTGATTTTAGTCCAATTGCCTTAAGTTTCTCACCATTTAATTTGATGTCAGCTATTGGCTTGCTGTATATTGCCTCTAGTGTTTTTAGGTGTGAACCTTGTATCCTTTATTTCCCCAAGACTTTTATCATGAAAGAGTGTTGGATTTTTTCAAAGGCTTTTCAGCATGTAATGAAACTAAAATGTGTTTATTCTTTCAGTTCTTTTTACGGCGGAGTGCATGGATGGATTTTCATATATTGAACTACCCCTGCATTAATGGGATGAAGATTACTTGATCATGGTGGAAGATGTTTTGATGTGTTCGTGGATTCATTTGGGGAGTATTTTATTGAGTATTTTGCATCAATATTCATAAGGGAAATTGGTTTGAAATTCTCTTTTCTTGGTTGAGTCTTTGTGTAGGTTAGGTATCAGAGTGACAGTAGCTTCGTAGAATGAGTTAAGAAATGTTCCTTCTGTTTCTACGTGGAATAGTTAGAGGAGGGTTGGTATTAGCTCTTCTTTAAATGTCTGGAAGTAGTCTGCGTGAAAACCGTATAGTTTAGTTTTGTTTAGTTGTGAGAATTTTAATGAATACTTCTATTTTCTTAGGGATTATAGGACTATTCTGATTATTTTCCTGATCATCTAACTTTCTTATGTGGAATCTATCAAGTAAATCATCTATTCATTTAGATTTCACAATTTTGTGGAGTGTTGACTTCTGAAGTAAGACCTAAAGAGAAAAATGTCAAATAATCTTACTGGGCAGTGGTGACATACACCTTTAATCCCAGCACTTGGAAGGCAGAGGCAGGGGTATTTCTGAGTTCGAGGACAGCCTGGTCTACAGAATAAGTTCCAGGACAGACAGGGCTACACAGAGAAACCTTGTCTTGCAAAAACAGATAGATAGATAGATAGATAGATAGATAGATAGATAGATAGATAGATAGATAGATAGATAGATAGATAAAAAAGTACCTCTTGTCTGTTCCTGGTTGCTGAGGTATGGAACATCAGTTTTATTTGAGGATGTGATCCCTTGTAGATGGCTTAGGCTCCAATGGATGATCCACCAAATGTGCAAAGGGGCAGAACTAATTGGATTCAAAGGGTTAAAAAAAGGAGGACACCAATTTGGGAGGAAAATGTAGTAGTGATAGGTCTGGGAAGTATTAGAAGAAGAAAGTGGGGTCTGAATATGATCATAATACTGCATATTCATGTATATAATTATCAAAGAATAAATGAAATTTATTTAAAAAGTGAAAATGAATGTCAGAGTAATTCTTTTTAGAGTTGGTTCTCTCCTTCGGCATTCATGAGGGTTCTGAAGGTCTGAGTCATTTTGACAGTCAAGCACCATTTTTTTGGCATTTAGTCTAGGCTCCATATCACAGTTACCTGGCAACAGCCAGGCATCCTTGACTCACTATAAAAGGGACTGTTCGCCCATTCCTCACTCTCTTGCTCTTGCTCCCCTCTCCTTACCCTCTCTCTCCCCATTCCCCCATCTCTTTCCACATACTCATGGCTGCAGACATCTACTCCTCTACTCCCCGTGTCCTGAATAAACTTCATTCTATAATCTACCATCCTATGGCTGGTCTCTCAGTAGGGAGGGATGACTCATCATAGGCTCACAGAGGCCTCTCATTCCCCCACACCTTACTGCACCTCCACCAAACATATTCCTTCTTTCCTTACCTTTTTATAAAGCATAACACCTTTATTGACTGATTCATTTTGGCAGCATATAATTTACATTGTAGTGTAGAGTTTTCACAGTTTCCTTCAGTTCTGTCATGATTTAGAAATAATATATGTCAGGAAAGAAAACATGATCTAATAATGGCAGTCAGAATTTTAATTCATAAGTAGCATGTCAAAATTTCTTACATTTTATTAACATACTATGTAATATGAAATGTAGATCTGTGCTTTTAGGCTTTGTCAGTGCTGGTGAACAAACCATGTAAAAAGATAACAGGTGCAATGGCCTCTGTAAAAGAGGGTCAGATTCGGAGTTTGTCAAGTAATGCTTCATTCATTAAAGACTATTAATATTAAGATGCCAGTTGGCGGTGGTATGTACCTTTAATCCAAGCAGGGATGGTCTCTGGATTTCAGGCCAGCCTGGTTTACCTGGTTTACAAATCAAGTTCCAGGACATCCAGGGGTACACAGAGAAACCTTGTCTTGAAAATGAAGAAGAAAAGAAAAGCTAAAAACTGGTTAAGACAGTTAAATATACACTGGGTAGTGGTGGCGCATGCCTTTAATCCCAGTACTTGGGAGGCAGAGGCAGGTAGATTTCTGAATTTAAGGCCAGCCTGGTTTACAGAGTGAGTTTCAGGACAGCCAGAGCTATACAGAGAAATTCTGTCTTGAAACTCAAAAAAAAAAAAAAAAAAAAAAGATAGTACGTATTACTTTATAAGTTCATAAATGACCAACCAGGGATGCAAAGATGACTCAACAGAAAAAAAGTATTTTTCAAAAAGCTTGATGAACAAAGGCCAATCTAAAGACTCATATGATAGCAAGAGAGAACAAATTCACTTCTACTGATTGTTCTTTGAATTCTGTATGTGGGTTTTGTACACAACCCCCCTGTCCCCCCCCCCCCGAGAGAGACACAGAGACACACACAGAGAGACAGAGACAGAGAAAGAATAATAAGTAAAGAAACAGAGATTTTGTAATACACGCCCCTCTATCCAGCTATCACAAGCATTTTAAATATACTTTGAACAAGTGCTTTGATCTTTAAAAAAGATTGGAGGCAGTGTTTCAAAAAAAATAAGAACTCTTTACAATCGTAATGTAAACATCATTATCTCTTTTGCTAGTAGAGAGACCTTTCCTCTTCATGGTACATGAAAACCAAACAAATATTCAGGTTTCCTACCTAAGGCAATAATTGCTACCTGTGAGGTGTCAAGTCACTTTTCCCTTGCTTTAGGAACTTGATAATAAAGCAGACCTATTTTTCAGTGCTGGGGAATACAGTGAAGATTTTCTTTCAAAATCAATTTAAAGTATCTGCTAAAACATAGTTAATAAACCAACATTGATTTCATTATGACTTTATTCCTGTTATTTTTTGGTTAAAAAATTCCAACCATGATTTTAACCACTACCCATCCAAAAGATCAATTCTGAGATTACATCAATTTTGTTTTTGTAAGAAAACATATACTTATTTAAATAATAAACCATTACCATTTCTGTTTTTTTGTTTGTTTGTTTTTTACATCTTTAACAATTAATCCTAAATTTTGATCAACCAAAGAGAAATTTAAATCTACAAACAGCTATAAAGTGCCTGTTATCAGTCAAGTATTAGTTTAAACCAATAATTAGAACAAAATGCTCAATAAGTTTCAGATATCTCATTCTATTATGAATGGTCTAGACTGGGAACCATAAATGTTTAAGATTAATAAATTAATTTATTGACAGATGCTAATATAATTCATATTATATACCAGGACATTTTAGAAATAAAGGTATGGCATAATAAGTTTGATTTTTAAAAAGAGAGACAACGTAGCACTCAAAGATAATTAGAAAAGACAATAAGGGTCATGATAAATATTATGACGTAACTGTTAAGGGAGATGAGGAACAACTACTTACAAGCCTCATACAGAATGATGTCTGGGGACTTTTTTTCTGAGAAACATGATTATGCCAAGAGCTTCTAGATGAAAATGAGTGGACTATTCAGGAATTGGATGCAGAGAAGAGCAGTCTCAAAGTATACAAGATCACATGACCCTGAAAGGTATTAAATGATATCGAAACAATACCTATCAATGATCTGCACAAAAATAATATTGAGATATGAATTTACTTACTAGAAAACATTAATATTTGCCAATATGTTGAGAAATTAGAACTCCTCCACAGTACCTTACAGAAGCACTAGAGAATTTTCACATTAAATGAAAATCATTCTAATAGAAGTTTCTCTGTCTTGTATTATGGCAAACTGCCTCATAGATAGAAAAGTATATATATATATATATATATATATATATATATATATATATATATATACAGAAGAACGAAATGGAATTGTATTTCTTTCATAAACCAAGAAGGCTAGCACTGAAAATTTACAGAATCTTCAGAGCAGTAGCACAAGCTTTAAATGTAGAGGTGTAAGTAAAGCTCTGAACATTTTAATTATAACCCATAATTACTCAGGATTATGCAAATGGTCCAAACACAGAATGTTGAGATCTTAATTAATTAGAACTCAGTTATTTTGAAGCCAGCAATACATGTTCTTAATCAGGAGTATATGGACTTCCATGGACTTTGTAACTTTCATGTAACTTCTTTCCATTCTAAGAAGGAATGAAGTATCCACACTTTGGTCTTCCTTCTTCTTGAGGTTCATGTGTTTTGCAAATTGTATCTTGAATATTCTAATTTTCTGGGCTAATATCCACTTATCAGTGAGTGCATACCATGTGTGTTCTTTTGTGATTGGGTTACCTCACTCAGGATGATATCCTCCAGATGCATCCATTTGCCTAATTCATGAATTCATTATTTTTAATAGCTGAGTAGTACTCCATTGTGTAAATGTACCACATTTTCTGTATCAATTCTTCTGTTGAGGGACATCTGTGTTCTTTCCAGCTTCTGGCTATTATGAATAAGGCTGCTACAAACATAGTGGATCATGTGTCCTTATTACAAGTTGGAACAGCTTCTGGGTCTATGCCCAGGAGAGGAACTGCTGGATCTTCCAGTAGTACTATGTCCAATTTTCTGAGGAACGACCAGACTGATTTCCAGAGTGGTTGTACCAGCTTGCAATCCCACCAACAATGGAGGAATGTACCTCTTTCTCCATATCCTCCATATCCTCGCCAGCATCTGCTGTCACCTGAAATTTGATCTTAGCCATTTAATTGTAACACTTAATGGTATAAAAAAGCTACATATTATATGGATAGAACATTTAACAACAGAAGCAGGAAAGTTAACATTCAGTTGGGTTTGCTTATTGAGAGAAAGAAGGTCATGTTTAACAGCATAGATTTTATAGCTAGGAGGCTATATGTGTTGAGTCATAAATTGGAAAGGGACTCCTTCCCTATGCTATAAGAAACTTACCTTCTCTTCCTCTACATATTGTCTCTTCTTTGATCTAGTATATTTTAACAAGTTCTTGTTCCCAGGACTTGGGATTGCTTTTTAATTATGTCCGTTCCTTTCCCTCTGTTGTCAGATTCATTTGGAAGATATATAAGGTACAACATCTTAGCCTTCATAGTGAGATATATAATTTCCTATATTAAATCCAATGTGAATGTATGTGAATGATTTATTATGGAAAATTACATATTAATATAATACACAAACCCACACATACAATTCTATATCAATACAGATTTTGGTACCATGAACTGATACATCACTGTAAGGAATATATAAGGAATGAATTAAGAGTATGAGTTTTGAGATATACGCTAGATGATCTCAGCATTCCTCTGAAACAACAATAATAAGAGTTTAGGCGAAAATAATACAACTAGAGAAAGTTTTAAACTTTTCATAAATTGCTCAAGGAATCCTGAGTAGAGGACTTTTGATGAGCTTTCTAAAATAAATGAATATTTCTTTGTCATGCTATTCTGATTGTCAAAAATATTGGCTGTTCTTTTCATGTGACTTTCACTGGTTTGGTTAGACTTACACCACATTATTTTATATTATTTGTGGCTATTATAAAGGGTAAGTTTCACTAACTTCATTCTCAGCCCACTTAGCATTTGTACAAAGGAGGGCTACTGGTTTCTTTGACTTAATTTACCCAGCCACTTTGCTGAAGATATTTACCAGTTGTAGGAGTTCTTTGGTAGATTTTTTTGGGCTTGCTTATGTATATTATCATATCATCCACAAATATCAATATTTTGCCTTTTTTCCCTCTCTGTATCCCCTTGATCTCCTTTAGTTTTCTTATTGCTGTGGCTAGAACTTCAAGTACTATATTTAATAAATAGGGGGAGAACCTTGTCTTGTCCCTAATTTTAGTGGAATTGCTTTAAGTTTCTCTCCACTTAGCTTGATGTAGGTTACTGCTTTAAAGGAAGGAAGGAAGGAAGGAAGGAAGGAAGGAAGGAAGGAAGGAAGGAAGGAAGGAAGGAAAAAAAGAAGGAAGGAAAGAGTGCCAGAAGATTAGGAAAAATTGCTAGAGTTAGTTTAAGGCCAAGCAGAGCAATTCAGTGAGAGGCTGAGAGAAGCCTGATTGAATCAGCCAGCTTGGAGAGTGTTTGAGTTAAAACATCTGAGTTGAACATGCCAGCAGGAATTTAGAAAGAGCTAGCAAGAGTGAACGTATTTAGCAGTAAACCTCCATTTTAGTGATCATAGTAAAGTATGGAAAATCAGAAATGACTAGTAAAAACAGATGGTGGATGAAAGCAAATGTTTAGATCATTCTAAGCCTATTAATATACAAAAAGATATTATGCGAAAATGTTATGTATATGAAAGTATAGTATGCAAATGAATTTATTCATCTTTCTTAATTATTGGTGATCCATTACCAAAGATTATCTTTAATTGGTACAGTTGTCACCAATATAAAATATAAGGACCTGCAGTTTGGTATCAAAGAATGCTCAAACTCCATCCTAATCTCAATATGCCCTTTAATTCACAGTAGAACTGTGCTTTAATTCTGTACTATAAGTGTTTTTCAACTACCTGCCCTATTTATTACTATTAGTAGTAATAGTAGTATCATATAATATTGTTTATTGCCCATTCACTATGTAAAGTAAAACTAGGAGGTTCAGGTAATGTCTATATCTATTTTCCAAGGGATGACAGAAAAAAACCAATGGGTCTTATATATGTATCTGTATGTATATGTTATGTGTATGTGTATATGATGTAGATGTGTATGCATATGTATCATTGAGTAGCAGGAGATTAAGATTTAACACAAAATAATGAGATTTGAACTTGTATGTTTCACATGGAAAAGACTTAACCTGTGTTGAGTTGTTCTAAGCATATGAGTAGACCTATTTAAATAGATTATATAAATATAATATTACATGAAAAGGGTACTTTAAAGGCAGTTCGTCCTTTATGAATACTGGCGTCCTTACAGCACATTCTTAAAGAATTATTCTGTCCCCATAATGACATGAGAACAGATAAATAATGGTCATTGATGATTTAGCCAGGCAATCTAGATTTTCCTTGATTTGCTGTTTTCACTTCACACTCTTTGGAAACACAAAAATTAAGTCTTTTGTTTCCAGGCAACACAGGTTGTGATAACTACATGTGCTAGCGTGAGAGGATTAAACATATGCCAACACTGAAAACATCCAGGGATGGATGGAAGTATAATAGTGAAAAATGATTCAAACATTTTGGATATCAGAGATGACTGAAGAACTTTGAGTCCCATAAGAGGACTGGGGCCATGACAGGAACCTTTTGTACAGTATTGGATAAAATAAATTAAATGAAAATAAAAAATAAAAAAAAAGACAACAATAGACATGCCAATGTGAACAGGAGAAAGACAGAAAGACATGAGGCCTCAAACTTACACAGGGAACTATAGGAACTAAGAAATGATGAGAGTGGGAGAGTCTACTTCGCGGAAGAGCATAAGTTGATTATTGAATACCAAGTGATAATGGCTAAAGTCATGCATACAAGTAACATACAGACTCAGCAGGTTTTATCTATATGTGTATGTATTCACATCACATACACCTATATATAGATACACATATATACACATAAAAACAATCAATGAAAAAAGAGACCCTGAACAATGAAAGAGAAAAAAAGGAGGAGATGGGAGGGTTTGGAGGGAGGAAAAGAAAAGAGGAAAGGATGTAATTATATTATAATTTCAAAAGTTATAGAAAAACATTATTTTTATTATTAATACAGACTTGAACTTTACTGGTGTGTTCATGTTGTCTTCATTCTTCCAATTAATTTATAATATATGTATTCAAAATAAATATTTTAATTACTCATCTGAACAATACCTAATAAAATATTTGTTTTCACACAGAAAAAAATCTTTTTGTCCCTAACTCACTTGAGGAGTGTTATTTTTGTGGACTAAAATTAGGATGCTGCATACCCTTCCAAAGTCAGTACTAAAAAGTGTGAATTGAATTTCAGTTCCTTGAAGAAAGAATATATTCTGCCTCTTAAGATTCATCTTTCTGAACATCTTTTATTCAGTTCAACTGAAGGACAGAATGGAATAAAAGAGATAATGAGCTGGCTATGCATAAAACCAACCCTTCTGAATAATAAAGAGTGCCTTTGCTCCCTTAGGTTATGTTTTAGCAAAAAAGACATGTATCTGTATAGTCAAAGAAGACATGAGATCTCCAAACATCAAAACAAAAGATTCCTAGTGTATTACTACTACAGGAGAAACAAAGTATCTGGCTAGAGCCTTGTTGCAAAATAACTAAATTATCATATTAACAGAAAAGCTGAAATCTGATGTAGCAGATGTATGTTCTTAGAAATAATCCAAGGAAAATTTTAACAACGAATTGATATGATATCTTGCAGCAGTAATGTAATTCCTGATATAAAATAGAACTTGGTCATATAATTAAGATTAAAATGCACAACAAATGGGTCACAGATGAAAGTCATAGATTCCTTATAAAACATCACCGCCAGTCAACAGTATTGACTTAACCTTTAACCCACTCTTAAGGTAGAAGAAAAATGATATAAAACAACTTGTAGAAATTCAACATATCACAATAATATCTAAGTAAAAATTATTTAACTGAGGAAGACACAGGTAATAAATTATTGTTTTAAAAATTATTATTATCTTTTCTGAGACAAGATTTTCTTATGTATCACAGGCTGGTATTGAACTCAGTCTGCAGTTTATGATAGTTTTGAATTTGAAACACTCTTACATAAGCTTCTTACATAGTGAGATTACACACACACACACACACACTCACACACACACACACACACACATGCTAGTTTACACAAGTGCAAATATGATATTTTAAGAGCAGCAGTCATTGTTACTAGAAATCACACATATCCAGATTTTTATAATGTAGGTAGGTAATTAGACAGCCTTGCATAACCTTCTGTAAATGCTCCTTAGTACTAATTCCTCTAAAGTTATATATTTCTAAATAAATAATATTTTCCTGTAATATTATGAGGTTGTGACATTATGAATACTGCATAATTAACTCTCTAGAAAAATATAACAGTGGATTTAAAAATACTTCTTCATGGTGAGCACAGTCTCCAATTTATTTGGAGGAGAACCTTGTGTCCCAGAAAGGGCAAAAAGTCACTAGTAAAATTAAAGGAATGGCAAGACTCCAGTGTCATTTTTCTTGCTAATGCTATTTCCTCTCATGTTTCTTACAGTGATTCTGAATGTGAATAATTTATAAATTTATAGCTAGGTGAAATATTCATAAAGAACAATTGTG
The DNA here is from genome assembly GCF_900095145.1 of Mus pahari. Lineage (NCBI taxonomy): Eukaryota > Metazoa > Chordata > Mammalia > Rodentia > Muridae > Mus > Mus pahari. The sequence continues at coordinate 63,576,648 of NC_034601.1, forward strand.
CCCCCAAAACTTAAATTAGAAATTGGCTGAGTTGATTGTGTTACTCTCCTAAAACAATTAATGCAGTGTTCTATGAAATGGCTTTTCATTTGAGAATATCTGGAATGGAAGGAAAATTGAAATAGATATGAAATCTAAAGTAACTCAATTTTATGTAAATTTATGTATGAAACAAAAAACAGCATAGCAAGGAAATCTTCTGGGCTTTAATTTGATTTGAGGCCTGATACATATTTTGACCATCTTTTCTTCATGCAAAAAGGAAAATACTCCAGATAGAACAAGTCATTGACTGCCTAATGCACATCAATCAAACTTGCTAACTTATGATGCTTCCCAAGGGTATTTGCTCTTTGGTAGTCGTCAGAAATGTAAGTGGAGAATGTGGTGTGGGTGTGTTGTGCAATGGAGCAAAGAAGCATGATATTCGGTATGCCATATCCCTTCCCTTCAAACAACTAATTAATGGGCTGCTATACATCCTGTTTCTCAGGGGTCAGAGGTACTGTTAAGAATCTTCAATGTTGCCTGTTTAAATTAAAAGGGATGACAGACAGATTCATCTAGTGTGTTAACCATAAAGGGAGAAAAAGTCCTTATCTGTCTGTCGAGAAAGCTCCTGCCTGTGACTATGAGCAACAGGACCTAGAGGACTTGGTTCCCTTAACAAATCTCATTTATTAAACTTTAACCTCTTAAGGAAGAAAAATTAAAGGTAATTTATTCTAAGAAAATAATTAATTTGATATACTATGTCTGAGAAGCCACTTTCCTGAATCAATTTCTTGATTAAACCACTTGTAGTTTAATCATCAACAGAATAAGATAAAAAGAAATCACATTTCTCAGAACACTGTCTCCTATTGCAATTTTTCTCTCTTGGCATAGAAAAATGAATTATTATAGCATTTGAATACCAAATGTTTTGAATTTAGAAGAGAAAAATGTGGGAATGTTATAATAGTTTATATTCTTGTGTAAGTGAGAACATATAATATTAGCACAAATTAAAATTGTATTCTGAATTGAGATCTTCTTAGCTCAGAAACTATCTTTAATATTTTCATATAATTCTTAATTTGATTGTCTATATATTATTCACTTTATCATCTGTATTAACTATGAAAACGGAAATAATTCCCATTAGTCTCATAATCCCGGTCTTTTAACAGTTACATAACTGGAAGAAAACTATAAAACAGAAATCAACAATTAAATCAATGCTGAAAATCTGGGTTCTATATGTTAGAAATGTATCTAGCTAGGGAATTTACATAAACTCCATGGTCATATATAGTTACACAGTGACAAACAAAGGCAAAAATACATTAGGTAATTACTGACTGTAAGTCATGTGAATGGAAAACATGTCTGAATTAATAATTACTAAAATCACTTTTCGTAAATGAGCAGTCTTTCTAGTATCAAGCATACTCTAGGAGGGAGAAAAACTTAAAAATAACTCAAGGAAGAGATGTGGAGAATGCATTAGGGGTGGAAGGAATAGGTAAGATTATCATGTGTGGGAAACGGGGGTGGCGAGGAGTCTCGTGAAAATAAGAAAATCAATGAATGATTATGCCAAGGCTTTGAAGTAAGTGTGGACCAGAGAAAGCATTTCTTCCCCCTCCGTAACAGAATGATAACTATCAGAATATAGGAGAAAGATTACAAGCACACTGGAATTATCTTAACATGTCCACAGAGGTTAGAGATTCAATTAAAATATTAGAGATTCAATGTGCAAATGTGCAATGAGAGAGGGAGGGAGGGAGGGAGGGAGGAGAGAGACAGAGAGACAGAGAGACAGAGAGACAGAGAGAGAGAGAGAGAGGAGGGGGGAGAGGAGAGAGAGGAGAGAGAGAGAGAGAGAGAGAGAGAGAGGTGTGACTACTAAGGAGAAAAACCTGAAGGTGATGCTTATCCTATTACTGGTTCATCTCATTCATCATGGTTCATATTTGGTCACACATCCTACTTGATATTTTAGTTCCAGTTATTGGTTCCACTGAATATCACAACCTCAGAAGGTAATGGTAAATTATACAGTTTCTCATGTAATTACCAGGACAAATCAACAAAGAATGGCATATACCCTTCATTTCAAGTAAGGGTTCAGAATGGTTAAATAACTCAGTATGCATTACAATGCAGGCCAGCAAATATAGATGCATTTAAGAGAAGAGACAGCCAAATAATAGCTTGTGAATTTTTGTTCTCTGTTCTTTTCTATTCAAGATACTATATTAGAACACCTAAACATATACATATATAGTATATTCTCTTTAATATATATTTACATTTATATACACATTTTATACGTGTATTTAGACTTTGTACATCTGTATATATACACATGCATTTATATACAGTGTATTTCCCTACAATTGTATTTTTAACTAACACATTCAGTATCTTGATCTTCAATGTATACATAGATAAAAATTAATAACAATTTTACTTTGTTTTTTTGAAAATTTCACTTATTTTTCCTTCTGCTTCCTTCCTTCTTTCCCTCAATGTCTGGTTGCCTCTATAGCTCCATCACTTCTTTCCTTAAATGTTTCCTTTGCTTAGTGTCCTTTCATCAGACACCAAAATGCACTATCATGTTTAATAGAAAATATAATAGTAAGGAGGTATTTTGTCTATGAAAAGCATAGACAAAAATATCTAGATATTTCAAAATTCATTTTCTTCCATTACTACTGAAATTTTAATATGCATTTGCTGGTGTATAGTAGAATTGGATTTTCCCCTGTGGTTTTTGGATACCATCACATCGAAATGTGAGTATAACCGTAGCATGACACCCGACCGTTTGACTCCTCCCTCGGTTCCTTCTTTATACCATCTTTTACTAATCCCTTTCACACACACCACTCTTAGCAATAGAAGATTTATTCTCTCAGTACAGTTTTGAGGACATATAAAAACCCAAGTCATCATGTCTGTCAGATCTTACAGTGTGTATTCTTTCATTCAGCGTAATCACTTGGAGAGTCATATCAGTTCTGTAAGACAATGACTCTTTTATTGCTGAGTTATTACAGCTTGTGCTAGAAGCCTTGTCATTACCTGAAACTCTGCGTGCCATACCAACAATATACAGTCAGTGAATATGACCTGAGTTATAAGTGTCTGCATTCTGTCTTTCACGTGACCATAAAGTTTTATGCTGTCTCATTAAACGAAATTGATGACTTTCTTGAAAAATGACATGACTAACCATGCTGCCAAACTTTTTCCCCTCCCCGACTCAGTGAGACACTTTTCACTCAGCATCATTTCAATATGAGATTCACTTGTCTTTCCTGTCATGACTAAGAACTCTTAGTTAGCACTGGAACCCCAAAAGATTTTTTTTCTCCTAAATGCTACACAGATCCAATTTTATACGGAATCTACAATTCATTTATAGTTAACATTGAATAGATATTCTATTATAATTTGTGTCTCTAAATAAGATTAATTGTTATTTAAGATAAAATGTTTATATTTAAAAATAAATAAGTGACTACATTTGCATGACTCTCCAACTAGTTCTATGCACCCTCCTACTGGCAGATATTCTTTTGCTAATACTATGCTTTCCTGATATTGGTAAGTACGGGATACAGGTACATATATGTGCTTTTCTGAACCACCTTAGTCTCTTCCATACTGTATATATATATATATATATATATATATATATATATATATATAATTATTATTACTCAAGTCTTTATACAGAATTTGCTAATACACCTTTAATCATATGAAAGGAATTTGACTAAATATACTAGACAGTAAAATTTATTATTTTACGACATGATATTTTAAGGGTAATATTGCATTGAATTGCAAAAGAAAGTCATTCAGAATAACTCATTCTTATTCCATGTTACATCATTATATATTTGTCTACGTAGAAATTTATACTTTAAGCTGCTCTAAGCATGAGTTCATGTGAATGCTCTTTAAAAGCCCTCAGTTTGATATACATTTCAACACATAGAATTTTCAAAATTAAATTTAGTTTTCATAGCCTTTGCTGCAAAATTGTTATTGGAATTAAAAAATTATCTTGGACCATACTGAGCTTCAAATACAAAGCATGAATTAGACAATTAGATTCCATCATTGAAATGATGACTATATCACAAAGTATCGTTTACCTTTTCAGTTGTCACTAAATTGTCATGAAATGTTATCGTATACTTTTTGAGAATTCTAAAGGCCTTACAAACAAAAGGGCAACAATTGTAGACTTTCCACCAATACTCTATGGTATATTGTATACAGGCTGCTAATGCCTCCATGTCTTTATGAAAATGGATAGCTCCAATTTCCATTTAACATGTCAAGATGTTCAAAGTTACAATGAGTCCAGCATGTCCTGTTTAATGCTATTTCTCTCTGGTTGTATCTATTTTATGGTCTTGTCATGATTAAAATGACAAAGAGAGAACCATGTATGAGAGAAAAGACTCATGCCTCTGCATTTAGTTTTTCATCCTTTGAAATCTTGTTCATAATAGAGATAAAGGAAGTCACTTTAAATTTGCCTTGAACTCAGACCTCTCAGTCTCTGACGTTCTTCATTTTGCTGTGAAGATAAATGAAGAGGCAGAAATTGCAACATAATGTTTATCGCTTTATCACTGTCGACTGAAAACAAAATCATTTACTTAGTTTTCCTTAAAATGTAATTTATTATATTATTTTATCTCACCTATAATTACCTAATTGCTAAAATGTGTTCTGACATTAGGCTATATATTTAATAAGGAAAACATACAATTTTCTGTTAAATAGAATTAAAATGTTTTTCTAAAGTTCCTCCTCATCTGATTCAACTTAATTAATGTATATTCTTAATAGTACATTTCCATTAAACTGAACCACTAGTTATTACTTTTTAGTTTCTCCTCTCATGTAAAATGATATTAGTATAGAGTTGAGAAAGTATTAAAAAGGTAGTGTCTAAAGGGTATAAATTTTATACATAGAATGTGCTTGAGGGTAAACATTCACTTCCCTTTTCAATTTTTAAGTTCATTAGCATCCATCCATTAAAAGTTCACCATAAGGTTGAGTTAGAATGTCAATGAAAAATAGTTACATGAACTTACTTAAACTTTTAGTGAAGTCCCTTCCTACAGTTAATAGTGGAAAACAAGCTGTTCTACTGATACTTGGAATAGTTCTTCAGATTTTTATTCCAGAAAACGAAGCAGTTTAGCTAGAAGCATCATGTAGCCCTATTAGATGAAGACTATGGTCCTGCTCCATCCATTATAAAGTCCTGGACAATCCATGGCAGTCTCAGCCTCCATCCATGAACAGCAGAATTCAGGTTTTATGAGATGAGCAGATTTGTAGAAAAGAGTAGAATAGAGCCTTTCTGATCTCCAGTGCATGACTGGGTTGACCTGTACAGATCAAGTCCTCCTTTCTTCTCCTTTGAGATAGACAGGTAGTTTTTAGCATGGCGTCAGAGGATGCAGCTTGGGGTAGGAGGAGGAAAGAGTTTGGATGTGAAACCCTACTCAGTACTCAGTCAACATCTTGCATCAATTTGTTAAATTAGTGAACACAAAGGAACAGTGAGTGAGAGAGCCCTATGCTCACTCAGAGACTTACCTGCTTCCTCGCCATCGCCAATCTGAACATCCTTTTAGAATAAATCTCTCTGACATTCATAATAAAGGGACTTCCAGAAGTTTTCTGTACTTTCATTACCAGGAAAGAGGAGAGAGAAATCTAGGAATACATTTGGTGTGTGCTTTTATTATATTCCTAATAACGAACACACTTTCAAACTCATGTTCACATACCATACACATACAAGGACACACACACGCAAATGCACACACACACACACACACACACACACACACACACATACACACATCTAAATCATTTCACTCAACATACATACTATGTTGAAAGATTAAAACACTCCTGGGATCCACTTAATATTCTGAATAAATAGAAAATTGATAAAGATATACATATATGTATTTTAAGTTTTGTCAGGTGTGAACAGAACTATTTGTACGTTTCTCCATGTAAGAACAATATCTGGTCCTTGATAATGGGTTTCAACAGATGTGTGCAACACAATTTCTGCTCTTCCATGATTTCTTAAATTTGAGATTTTTTTTTTTAAGTTTTTACTTTTCTGTATCGGAATAAATGTTACAATTAAAAATACACAAAACATGAGTTGGTTTTTAGTACTATACATACTCTATAATGTACAATATATTTAATTGTTATATGTTTTAAAAATTCTGGTATTTTTGTTGAGCATTTACCAAAGAAAATGTTGTAATTAACAAAAGAAGCTACCCATGGTACATTCAAGATATTTCTATTCTAAGGGAAGCACAGTTTTTCAAAATACAAGTGTTTATTTCATGATGCTTATAGAGTCAAAAATTGATATGTATTAGTTCAGTTCTGAGCGTGACCTCAGTCTCTTCTACCTGAATGCGTGTGATTCAGAGTGACTGCTCCCTTTGTCTCCAGTTTTGTTTTCAGAATGCATACACACTTGTTTCAAATCATGATGCTGCTTGTTCCTATTATCTCTCTCTGGGCTTCATTTGGAGCACAACAGCACACTCGATCCCTGATTTTCTTTACATTAACCACCTGAACCATATATTTTTTTTAATTTTATTTATTTATTTATTTATTTATTTATTTATTTATTGTAAAAGTGAGCTGTATTTGAAATTTCGTGGGGTTATATCTTTTTACTACTTCAACCAGCTTTCACTTCCATCCTTTCTCCTGTGTCCTCCCTTTCTTCTTCCATGGCTCCAATTCTTATTATTTTGTGCTAACAACTTTGTCAATAAAATTGGTAGCATTTAAGTATTCACATCATTTCATAGAAAAATATGTGGTGGGGATGAATCTATATTCTATTTTATAAAACACTAATTTTAATTGCGCAAGTAACTAATAGGAATTCTGTGGTTATTGAAACAGTGGCAGAATAACCTCACTAGGGCAACATGTACTTTCAGTTCAATAATTTTACCAAATTTGTATATTCAGGTGTAATTAATTTACTTAAAATGTGGAATTTTCAAATTACTTGATTATTTTCTTTTCGCCTCATTGTAGCTGAGCCACTGCTATGAGCATCACTAGAAAAGACAACATTGTATCAGCTTCCCATTGTTGTTAGATATATTAGCTTGCCCAGAGTTTGGTCAATAGAATTAGAGTGGGCATTAATTACTATGTCTGACTTCTTTCATTCTGCATTTTGTTCTTGAGAGTCACTCATGATTGAAGCACCAACAGCTCATTAACTTTTATTGTTTATCAGTATATGCAGATGAGAGAGTGTTTTTTTTTTTTCCATTCACCACCTAACTGCAAGGCATCTTCGTGTTTCCAAAATAAGCCAGCTATATACAAGGTTAATATATATATATATATATATATATATATATATATATATATATATGCACAAATATTAATACCATTATGTTTCATTCCTTTTGAGAGACTACCTAATAAGGTAATATTTGGTCATACTGTAGATTTTTATTTAAATTTATATAAACTATATGAACAACATTTCCAATATCAATAAAGGCAATGCAAGGACAATTCAATTTCTATAGTTCTTCCTATGTTAAGTTTTGTCATCTTTGGTATAATCTTTTATGTATATTAGTAAACCATGGCTCTTTTGAGACACACCAGAAGAGGGCATCAGACCCCATTACAGGTGGTTGTGAGCCACTATGTGGTTGCTGGGAATTGGAACTCAGGACTTCTGGAAGAGCAGTCAGTGCTCTTAACCACTGAGCTATCTCTGCAGCCTAGGATCTTTTAGTACATATATTGCAACTGTAGAAATTTGTGTATTCTATTTATCAATATTTAAAATGTACATATTTCTAATGTTCATTGTAAGGAACACATATGCTGATAAATATCTGTATATATGTGTTTTATATGTATTTATATATATAAAATATAATATATAAATACATATAAAACACATGTGTGTGTGTGTGTGTGTGTGTGTGTCTATGTTTGAGTGCCTATAGAAGCCAGAGGAGGACTTTGAAACCACTTACAGTTGAGGTTACAAGCAGTTTTGAGCTGCCTGACTTGGACTAAGGAGACAGAATTATGATCTTCTGTAAAAGCTGCAATTACCCTTAATGGCTAAACCATCTATTCAGGCCTTGTGCATGTATTTTATACCAAGTTTATTATTTGTAGTCAGTTAGTTTGGTTACTCAGGCTATGGAGCGCTCACACAGAGGGACCTATCATGACTGCACTCTGGAAGACCCAACAAGAAGCCGAAAAAGTCAGATGCAGATATCTGCACCCAACCAATGGACAGAAACTGCTGACCCCTGTGGTTGAATTTGGGGAAAGCTGGAAGAAGCTGATGAGGAGGATGACCCTGTAGGAAGAGCAGCATCTCAATTTACCTGGACCCCTGAGATTTCTCAAAAACTGGACTACTAACCAGGCAGCACACACCAGCTGATAAGAGGTTCCCAGCACACATACAGCAGAGGACTGCTGGGTCTGTGCTCATTCAGAGATGATGCACCTAACCCTCAAGAGACTGGAGGCACCAGGGAGTTTAGAGGACAAGTGGGGTGGGGGTGGGGATTGCAGACATCTTTGTGGAGAAAGGGGGTGGGGAGGAGGTATGGCATGTGGAACACTCAGAGGTGAACCATGGGGGACAATAAAATCTGGAATGTCAACAACAACAATAATAATAAAAGTAAAAAGAACACATTAACTGTATAAAGAAATCAGTTTTGCAGTTAGGATATAAATATCTATACATTATGAAATCTGAAACATCCATACATTACTTTATTGTAGACCTGTAACATGTCTTTATAAGGAAATAAAAGGAACTTGCATACCCTAGTAATGCGTTACCTTGTTTGGGCTATTCTAGAAATACATACTTATTTTCTGTGCTAAAATACATGCCTCCTGTGCCAACTGGGTGGTATCACTGCCACATTTGTTCTTGGAATATAGGGAGCAAAGTCAGTCACTTTAATCCAAGCAGAATATACACAGATCATATTTTTGTGTCCACAGCTAAATGAGACTTGCTCCCCAGTGGACTGGTGTATGCCATTGTAACTGATCTTTTCTGCCATTTCTATGACAGCAAAGTCTCATGCCATATAGTATTCATGTGAGGTGTTTATTATTTTCGTTATTATTAGATATTTTCTTTATTTACATTTCTTTTTTTTTTTTAAAGATTTATTTATTTATTATATGTAAGTACACTGTAGCTGTCTTCAGACATTCCAGAAGAGGGCATCAGATCTTGTTACGGATGGTTATGAGCCACCTTGTGGTTGCTGGGATTTGAACTCTGGACCTTCGGAAGAGCAGTTGGGTGCTCTTACCCACTGAGCCATCTCGCCAGCCCCTTTATTTACATTTCAAATGCTATCCCTAGAGTTCCTTATACCCCCAGCCCTGCCCCTGCTCCCCTACCTACCCACTCCCACTTCATGGCCTTGGCATTCTCCTGTACTGGGGCATATATAGTTTGCAAGACCAAGGGACCTCTCTTCCCAATTTGGCTGCTATTGAAGGTGGGGTACCAGGTTCTTTTATTTCTTTCTGATCTCCATAGTGGACTGCTTCTAAAGAAAGTAATAGGTGTTATTCATTTCAAAGTCTACAATGTTATTTTATTACACACATTTTACAAACAGATGGTTCAATTAAATGAAATAAAACATTTCTTTTTCTCTGTGGAAGAAACCTGTCATAGCATACTTATGGATACCAGAAAACATCTTTGAGGACTCTCCTTCCATTATGTTGGTCCTGGAAATAGAACTCATTTCACTAATATTGGTGGCAAGCACCTTTATGCACTGAGCCATATTGCCCTTCCTCAAACACCTAATTTAAACATTTTAAGACCTACCCAATATCATGGATCTATTGTAAACTGCATTTGGCTTCAGGTTTATTAGGTTATTATTATTATTATTATTATTATTATTATTATTATTATTATTCTGCAAACTGTGTACTTGTAGACCCACGTTTCCCTCACTCTAATACATATAAATATATTATGCTATTTTATTGTAGACAGCATGAAATGAACAGATTGTTTTAGAACTTTTATTTTTCCATTATGTCATTGAGAATATTATGTATATAAAATGGACTGATGTTCATTAAAATACACCAATATAGAAAGCATCAATAAGTAGGAAAATTGAGGCTAATAAATGCACATTTGGCTAGAAGAAACTAGAGCAGTGATTAATATTTATATTTCCTGAACAATGAATAAGCTTTGGAAATTTGTTATTTAGTTACATAAAAGAGTCTTGATTGAATCAGACTTAAAATGTGATAACATGAATGAGGATAGACAGATTTCTAAGACACCTGGCATTTTTTAATCTTGGAAAAATAAAATTGAATTGCTCATCAAATTATTCTTGTCTTGAAGGAAATTACTATTATTTAATCTAAGAAGAGTGACTCATGTAAGTAAGTCACTTTAAAAGAGAATAAAATATGAGCAATGAGACAGGATGAAAGTAAAAATGTGCAGCCACTTTGCAAAGAGATATAAAGGTCACTTGAATCTCCAAGAAAGGACCGCCAAATCCCCACAGTAATATGCTCCTATCCACAAACTATAATTTTATAACTATGTCATCGAGTTTAACGATTCATCAATCAGAATGAATTTTTTGAATTAATCTTTCATAAATTTATAAAATTCCAACTAATGTAATTTCAAGAGGGCTGTTATTTAAAATTCACTCTTGGTAGAACATTCAATGTAATGAAGCATAACCATTCTTTAATTAAAAGTGGAAAATCAAATATTACAAATAAGATTTAGAAGACAGGTAGATAGCAAATATAACAGAAAAAGGCTCCTAATATATCTTTTGTGTACCCTCATTCAGGAACTACCGCATAGGAAAATCAGTTAAGTGGAGATAAATTCAAAGCTTCTCCATTAAAATCAGAAATAAGACAAAATTGTTTCTTCCTTCATACTTAGTCTATCTTAGCTAGAGCATTAAGATAACCAAAAGAAATCAAGCCAGTATAAAAGGGAATGGAAGAGGTCAAAACATCTTTATTTGAATATGATATAATAGTATACATGATCACCCTATAATTTCCACCAGCAAACTCCTACAGATGAAAATCATATTTACCAAATTATGAGGATATATAATTAAACACCAAAGAAACAATAAATAAGCCCAAAATTCAATAGCCGTCCTACTCTACTAAAATGAAAGACAGACTGATATAAAAATAAGGGAACCAGCTACATTCAATAACCTCAAAAATGTATAATATTTTGGGATAAGAGATGCAAAGCAAATGAAAGATTTACATGATATAAACTTTTAAGATACTGAGGAAAGAAAATGAAGAAGATATCAGAAGACTGAAAGATCCCCTAGTCTCATGGATTGGTATGATTAATATAGTAAAAATGGGCATTCAATTAAAAGCAGTCTACATAAAACTCATAAAAGCCAAAACACACCTAATGGTAGCAGAACTATTGGAGGTAGCACTTTTCCCAACCTCAGAAAGTACTGCAGAGAGTAGATAATAAATATATTAATAAAAACAACATGATATTTGCACAAAAGTAGACATGATAGTAAATAAGCCTACACACCTATCAACACCTGATTTTTGATAAAGAATCCAGAAATATACTCTGGAAAGGGGCAGTACTTTCAACCATGGTACTGGTCAAATTGGACAAATGCATTTAGAAGGATTCAAATAGATCCACCATGGACCTGAATCTGGTGGTTCCTTAATAAGATGGAAATTGATCTTCTTTAAGATCTAGATATACTGCTCTTAGGAATATAGCCAAAGGACACCTCTTCCTCCTATAGAGACACTTGTTCAACCACATTAGACCTATAATGGTGACCACTCAGCAAGACGTCCTGGTGCAATAATATCACAAAGCTTATGTAAATAACCAATTGGTATCAAATTATTAATTAAAGTACACTCTATGAGATGGAGACCATATCTAACACTGTGTGGGAGGCCACAAACCTGAGACTAGGACCTAGTAGGAAACCAAATACTTTTGCTATGCTAAAAAATGTATTAAAGAAATTACTCCTAATGACATTTTGCTCTACTTATAGATCAGTGTTTTGCTTGACTGTCAATACAGAAGATTCCTCTTCCAACATAAGGGGACAAACACAGATCTTTAGCCAGACAACAATCAGAGTTGGGAGACCTTGGAACATGCAGTCCTGAAAGGGATATAAATTACATCATTTCAGGTCTCAGAGAATTGTGTTAAAGTGGAAGTAGAAAGAGTGTAAGAACTAGAGGAGATGGAGAACACCAAGTATCAAAGCCTTCTAGCCACAAGAGGAAGATGCACATAGGAATTTAAAGAGACCCCACCATGCACAGGGTCTGTGTGGGTCGACACCTGAAAGAGTCCTAAAGTGGAAAGAGGAAGCAAAAGATGCCACCATCCCTAAGTCAGAAGATAACTACGAATGATAGCTACTTGCAAGTAAATTTGTTTTTCTTCAAATGTGGCTGATAGGAAAACAAGTCACTCCCAGGGGCTGTCCTCATGCACAACAGTTGAGGACCATCACAAAATGAACCCAATGCTATCTTTGGAAATTCTTTGTCTCCTAAAGTTATGCCAGGTTTTTATTGTAGTGGTTGTGGTTTTGTTTAGTTTCTGTTTTGGGTTTGTTTTGTTTTTTGTTTTTCTCTTGTTTTATTCCCCCCAACCTTACAAGTAATTTGCTTCTATATTATGGCTTCTGGTTTTGTTTTTCTATGGAATTCCTTGCTGTAAGAGTGTGTATTTCAGTCGTTACGTATTTGGTGTATTCTCTCTCTCTCTCTCTCTCTCTCTCTCTCTCTCTCTTTTGCTCAGTTGTTTTGTGCTATTCTAGTTTGTTTGTTTTATATTATCTTATTGCTATTCCTGATTGTTTTCTTGTGAAAGACATGAAAGGTGCAGATCGAGTTGGGACAGTGCCACAGGGAGAAACTGAGAGGGTTAGAGGCAGGGAAAACATTAATCAAAATGTATTATGTGAAATTAACTATTTTGAATAAAGGGTGAAAAATCAGTTACTTCTCATCCTTATATTTTATCTCAGCATTTTATTTATGGACAAGCAATATTTGGTTTTAAATAAGCCTTGTATTTTTAATAACTATTGTAGCTCTTCAGCATGTCCTCAGTTACTGCTTGTTTTTGTGCATTCTTTTTTTTTTTTTTTTTTTTTTTTTTGGTTTTTCGAGACAGGGTTTCTCTGTATAGCCCTGGCTGTCCTGGAACTCACTTTGTAGACCAGGCTGGCCTTGAACTCAGAAATCTGCCTGCCTCGTTTTTGTGCATTCTTTATTCATGGTTTTCTTACCTCTTAGTTGACTTTTATAAATCAAACAAGTGAAATAAAGTTCAATAATCTAATAGTATACTAAAATTTAAGTATCAATTCTTATATAGTATAACTCATAACTTATTCCAGTTACTACATTGATATTAAAGTTAGAAGGCAGTGTAGTGTAAAGAGTACCAGTGAGTCTTCACTGCCAGTTAGCTGTCTGCTTTGGCCCCTACCCTAGAGCAATCTATCTTCTCTTGTGTATGTCTATGTTCCTACTTATTCAGATTAAGCAGTATTTACACTAATACATTTAAAAGGTCATGGAAGTTAATAAATGATTCATTGAATAAAGGTTCTAGAAGATTAGACTTGCTCATTCAATATGTAGTGTTAAATTAATAAATCATGCTTAAGTGCAATTAAGTAATACTCCCTTAATTTCTGACACTTCTAATTTATACCGAATGCTTTTTTTTTTTTAAATAACCAAAACATGAAAAACTGCTCTGGGTGAAAATTGAAGATATTTGCTGTATCTGGCACTTTGTTATATTTATTGAGGCTCTTTCTTGAGGATAAAGTTCTGAGAACACACTATAGTTATAAATTGTACTAACTTTAACACAACTTTCATAAAGAGTTTTGTGATCAGTTGGTTTTTATTGTGCATAGGATTTTAAAGTAGAAAAATCATAGTTTGTATGTAATTGCTAAAAGAGGAAGGTGCTCAGTGAGAAAAGCTTCATTGAATAAACTCATGGCTTGACAAATTAGCTTTCTCACCTAATTACCAATGAAATAATCCTAATCTTACATCAATGAAGGCTGAGGTCCCCCTTCATATTTGGATAATCTGAGATAAATACTTTGCATTATATCCATTCATAAATACTTGCAAAATCTCTTATATTTCAAAGGCAAATTGTAGACTACTCAAGTTTCATATTGGCATTTTGTAGAAAACAGTTTTTTCAGATTACATTTGTGTGTATGTAAGTGTGTGCATAGATGCACAAAGAGGGTTGAGTTAAATATCAACTATCATTGTACATAAACATGCCACATCATTTTTTATGTAATCTGTCAATGGCCTAATGTACCCAAGCAGGCTGGCAAACTCCAGGGATCTGCCTGCCTCGGCCTCCCCAGTTGGAGGATTCAAGCTCATGCCACTATTCACGGATTTCCTTTTGTAAATGAGATGAGAACTTTCATCTGAGGATGAAAGTCAGTTCTTTAGATTTTTTCAGCAGCGTTTTCACAACAGACTTTTCTCCCTGGTATTGTATCAAATCTCTTCACTATACATTCTTTTTTTTTTAAAGTTCCATTTTAAAATCAAAGGTCAGTAATAAAGTTTTGTGTAAGTGACTCCCCTGTATCATTAATCTTTCTCAAAAATGTTTGTAAAGATATGCTTATTCTAAGTGCAGCAATCATTTAATAAGCAAATTATACTATATAAAAATACCTGCCAAAAAATTTCACATCTGAAATAATAAGGAGCCTGATTCTTTTCAAAACTGAATTCAGAATAGAGAATAAAAAGATTTTAAGATGTGGAAATTTAAAGGAATCCTTTGTACAGTGTTGCATTACTTGTTTTTAATTTATGGTTTGAGTAAATGAAAAGGTTTGCAGAAGTAAGTGCACCCATTGCCACCCAATAAAACATTTCAACCTCTGTGCCTCTGTGGTGAGGGAAAACATTTACATTATCCAGTAGTGTCATACCACACTAGTTTATTTGCCAAGCAATATATTGACTTTATATATTATTTGAATGGTGGTATTCTACAATGCAGAAACTTTCAAGACTAGATATCAATTACCTGATTTTTCTCCTTTTAATTTATTATACCATGTCTTATTTCAAATTGAAATGGAAAAGTACTGCTCTCTTCAAATAGCTGAAGCTTTTTACCTAATGATCCGATAAATTAGTGCTTATTTGATGGCTGCTTGTACTGTTTCTCCAAACTCAATAGGAAGTTGTCAGTGCTTTTATGGAGAAGCAATATTTTTCTCTTGTTCTGAATTTCTCACAGGATCAGGAGCTAATATAGTATTTTTTTGTAACAATTAAATTAAAGTGCTAGAGATTTGTTTCTTCATATGTTCAATTTGTTTGATTAAGTAATGCCTTAAAGGGCTGTTTTAATAAGGTAAGTGCTTTACCTGCATGAGGCAGGCTTTCCTTGCTAAGTGGTGAGTGGCTTCCTGCCATTACATTTTCATCCAAAAAACTGACAGCAATGTATGCCTTATGTAAGAGGTTGGGAAAAAACAAAACAAGAAAACACTTTTCTTCTATATAGGCTAATTCTCAAAACTTAACACCAGAAGATTGCTGTTATTATACAGAAAATAATACTTGAATTGTAGATAATGAGCTGAATAACCTACCGAAAGTTCAAGGTTAGTGTTCATGAGTACAATTGCTGATTATAACATGTATCCTATGTATAAAATAAATGTCTACATAATCTTCTATTCAGTTGCAAATTCACAGCATATTTTACTGAATTTAAGCGAATTCTATTAAGCCAAAGCAGAGTTAATAATTACTTTCTTGCATTCTAGGTTATCAACTTCAAAATCAAACCAATTATTCAAAAATATAAAATGTTCTTCCTAAATATTTCTGATTTCTGATAAAATTTCACAATAGGAGAGAAGATTCCTTATGAGAACTGTCATTTAAGATTCTTCTACTTATGCCTGGGATGGAGCTCTTGATGACATACTACCATCCCTCTATAAGCAAGTGGACAACTTGAAAAAAAGTAGCCTTTAAAAAAATAAATCTATTGTTGATAGGAGCCTATAATCACTACAAAAGGGAATCCTTTATAAACAAGATATAAACCAAACACTTCCTAAGTTTTTAGACTGTGTATTGCCTGGATTTACAGTGCATAGGTAGCCTCCTTGATTCAAGATATTATTAGATTATAAGGATACTTATAATTTCTTGTGTATATAAGACCAGAGTGTCAGATGCTGTTGTGTGGCAGAATTTTCCTGGGGTGACCAGAAACACACAAGTCTACTCATGTTAGGAAGGGAAACCACCACATTCTAACATAATGGCTATACAAAATGCAGCTTGGTGAATACGTGAGTTATTATTGGGATCACTAATAACAGTTTGAGTGAGAGATTTACATGTTGTGGTTCTCAAAGTTCTTAAGGCTGAGATTCTTTGATATAGCTCATTTTGTGGTGAGGACCAACTGTAAAATTATAAAGCTGTTATTTCATAACTGTAGTTTTCTACTGTTATGAATCCTAATGTAAATGTATGATAAGCAGGATATGCAACCACCTGTGTGGGTTGAGAACCACTGTTATGACTCAAAAGCAGTTCTGTCACAGAAAAGACCACCTTAAAAAAGTCGACCTTAAAAGTCCACCTTAAGAGGGACAAAGACTCATAAAGGATGCAAGCCTTGAGCTTTCTGCACAGCTTGTAGGCTGCTAGCCTCTCTGCATTCTGACTTCTCAGGGCATCTTCTCCCTTTAGTTACTCACTCTTATTTATGTCTCTGGAAAGGGGCCCTAAAAATGTTTCAAGTTTATATTCTCCCCAACATATGAACTTTATTCATCCTCTTAGCCTAATGAGCCTTCCTCTCCAAATTCAAGAAAATATTCCAATTCCAAGGAAAGTGCCTTATAATATGCAAGACAAAATGAAAACATCCAAATTTGAATGAGTACGCCTTTGGGTATTTCATGCATTGATGAGTTGCAGTTAAGAAACATATAACCTCTTTCAAATTTGGTAAGACTTGGAAATGCAATTTAAACAATTTCCAGATATGCTACTGGGCTAAATAAAATCATTCTTCTATTCTGAATAGTAGGTTAAGGCATTCAGTGAGTACCTGGTTCACATAGTAGGCAAACAAAAAGAACTACCTTTGATACTGTCTTAATTGTCCCTAAAGTGGAAGTAAACCTATACAATAATAACTTTTAAACATACAATATGGACTAAGATTGCGAAGCAAAAGGCAAGCTGATTTCAAAGGCTCTCAATACATGAAGTATTAACATTTGATAAGCAAAGGAGCTAACAGACACACAAAAAAAATATATGTGGAAACAGGAAGCCCTGCAACTGGGGTAACCAGTCCAGAGCAAGAGTGAAATGAAGGCAAATCCAAACCCTGAATTTATTCCTCCGGAGAAAGGTAGGAGTAGGAATGCCTTTCTAGTTGTTTTTGGGCTTGCATGTCCCAGCACACATAAGCCTTACAACACCCACCTCTGCTACCTTTGATGTAGTCATATAGTCTGGTGGTCAAATTACAGGTTAAACTTCCCCTCTCCCTATAAGGAAATATCCACATCCTGCAAGCACCTGGAATTCCTTTTCATGCAAATGAAGGGCTGCCCACATATTGGCACCAGCCAAAGATGTACACCTATCCCCAAGACCCCTACCTATTCCCCAAGGTTTATATAGCCTTCGTTGCCCCCATAAAGAAGTGCTATTTCCCTAAAAGCCATCTTCAGATAAAGCTATTTGTCCAGCATACACTCTGACTGAGTCTAACCCACCTGGCCTGACTATGCTTTATTGCTTTCACTCTGCCTAGTTCCTGGATACCTAAAGGGCAGACTGGTACCTAGCGTTAGTTTCCAAGTTACCCCCCACAAATCCCAAGCCTAACTCCAGTCTGTAGTCTAACCCCCAACAAGAAGCTTATCCCCAGGTTACACACCCAACAAGAACAGTGTCTCCAGGTTATTTCCCCAACAGATCTGCACCCCCAGTTTACAAGCCTGCCCCCCCCCCCGACTAACAACCACCAATCCAGAAGGAAGCAGCAGTTAAGTTTAGGATATGAATTTCACCAGCAGCAGATTATGTTAAAGGCCACAGTAGCTTTCCAATTAGATGCTTGCATATTTACCTCGCCCCCTTTCTGCTATCTATAAAGCCTTACCCCATAGATATTTGGGGACTCCTCACAACCAAAACCATCCTGCACGACTGCAGTGAACTGCTTATTCCCCTCCCCCTCCCCCCAGCTAGCTGGAATGGAATAAAGACCCTGCTGTGAGTTGCATTAGATCATCTCCTGTCTGCTTTTTGGGGGATCACTATCATTTCTCTGGCACTACAAAACCAGCTGCAGCCAGGTCCAGATAGGCATCTCCCAGAAACCAGGCTTCGGAAAGCACCTGAATCACACTGATAGGAGTCCACACTATCTGAACAAAGATAAATGCTTACAGGGAGACATAGCTAAGAAAAAAAAATGTGGACAGAACAGGTAGAAAACAGTATGGAGCAAGAATTCTGAGCAAAGATGCTGGGCACTTTGGATTTCAAAATGAAAACAAAGTAATTTCTTCTACAAGCCAAAGGGATTTGAAGACAGTTAAATATAGGGGTAATAAATCCTAGAGATTGATTACTATCTACATTTATTTAACTCCACAGAGACATGAGAAAGAAAAGATGCATTTCTATCTGAAAGGAAATACAGCTTTAACCATGTTTGCAATTTGTACATAATGTCTGCCACATCATCAAAAACTATGAGACTCAAAGTTAAGCTAGATTAACTATTCACTGTGAAAAGATAAAATGGCTAATTTAAGCAAGTATAGGAATATTCGTATTCTGATAGTACCTTCAGTAAATTAACTCTAATAAATAGTATAGAGGTATATTAATCTCTCAATATGGCAACATGGCTGCTCTGGCAAGGGATCACATCAAAAGCATTTCGAGTCTAAGTGATCTGGCTGGAACACCACTTTAATGACAGGGTACAGAGGGAGCCAGATCTCTGAGTTCAAGGCCAGCCTAGTATATAGCAAATTTCTGTTAAAGAAATGCTTAGGACCAGGTTTCGTAATACTCTCCTTAGCCTCAGCATTCAGGAGATAGAGGTGGGCAGATCTCTAAGTTCCAGAGAAACAGCTGGGTGGAGTCAGTGAGTTAAGAGGCCAGTGGAGTGGAGTGGAGTTGGTGGTAGTTCATTTTGCAGACTTAAGAGGCAGTTTTTACAGGGGCAGTTTTATAGAGACAGGTTGCAGAGAGAATAAGCTAGCCACAGGTGAAGACAGAAAAAGCCAGATAATAAAAAGGTGCCAGTAGATTAGAACATATGGCCAAAGTTAGTATGAGGCCAAGCAGAACAATTCAGTCACAGGCCAAGAGTGAAGTCAGATTGAATCAGTCAGCTTGGAGAGAAGTTTGAGCCAGAATAGCTGAGTTGAATCAGCTAGACAGAATTCAGAAAGAGCTAGAAAAGGTGAGGTTATTCAGCAGTAATCCTCCAAGACACCAATTACATCAGGTACTTTTACAAAATGTGATAAAGCATGTAATAAAAATAGTGATGATAGTATACTGAGTTCATACTCAAATGCTTAAAGTGCAAACCATCACATCAAGAATTCCTTTCGTAGCATTATCATGATGCTAAATATTCCAGGATCAAGAATAAGTAAATTTGAGGATGAATCAAGAGAAATTACAGAACCTGAATCACATGTGTTAGATGCAGGATACAAATGAAGAACATTAGAACATGACCACCAAGATGTGAGCTAGGGAAGGATGACACCAACATGTGTGTCAGTAGATTGGAAAAAGCTAAAGAAGTCTCAGTTCTATGCAAAGAACTACAGATACCAAGGAATGCTGGGAACAGGAGCAACAGTCTTCCCCAAGGAAAAGCACACCAGTTGGATATTTCATCGCAACTGTCTCCACCGCATTCAAAGACCAAATGTTTAAGGTGAGCCCTGAAAACTTTCATGCAACTCACATTATACAGAAAGCAAAGAGGGGTATGTGCAAGGGTTTGGAGGGAAGGAAAAAAAATCTTCTAATTGTTTTATGATCCATAAACTAAAGAAAAAGAGATAGGAGACTTTAAAAGGACATATCCAAGTTATCATAAAGATGCAATTTCAGTCTCAGAAACAAAATAGACAGACAACCAAGAAGGTGATATGAATGATAATTAGAAGATAGTAGTACAGCATTTCCACCTTAATGGAAAACAGTATATTTAAGAACCATGAAACTGAAATATTAAAGCAAAAAATACAGAAAAATAAATCAAGTATTATCATATTAAAATGAAAACTAATAATTTTCCAACAAATAATAACAATCATTGCTTATATCAATGAAAATATTGAACTCTTATTCTTGACCAAGTTACAAAGGCATCTCAATATATTGTACAATTTGAAACAAATACAAAAGTAAGATAAACTATCTGAAACATATATATTAAAAATACTAAGATTTTTAAAGTAGAAAATGATTAATGTCTTGAAAAGAAAGGAGAAAAATGATACTGACATTGTAGTTGGCCCTAATTAAAACCTAAGCAGTTTTTTTCCATGAAATATGCTAAGAATATTAAATTCGCAGTCATCTGATTATCTCGGGAATACACAGGTAAAATTGCTAAATCCTGGACTTGTCACATCTTAAAGGTTTTGGCACAGCTTAAACATCTTTCAGTTCAAATAGCCCCTGCAAATAATATATACATCACCAATGGATGAGTGGATGCTCAAATAATCTTCATTTACCTCTAACACCTCCCACAAGGGAAAACTCTAACTCAGTTACTTTTCCATTCTAAAACCTAGCCCAACCTATAGAAAATGAATGCCCTAAGACTCAGAGAATCTGTAAGGCACTGAACATGATATGATATGACAGGCATTGCCAGCCAGCACACAATTAAAGTGTACAAGTCTAGAATGCAACCACCTCTATGTTAAGCAAAAAGATGCATGAGTCAGAAGTGCCAGAGGAGATGTTATATGTTCAGGATATAAGAGAGAACACAGCCAAGGAAACACTAAAGAGGTAATGCCAACAAATTGTTGATAATTGAGCTAGGCCTTGAAAGAACATGAACTTCATTGTGTGCAATGAGGGCTACAAGGTAGGTAGGCATAACATTGCATTCAGAAGGCTAACAAACCTATTTAGAATCATAATCATGGTATTTGAAAGAATTCACAGATGTTTCTTGAAAACAAAGCTATGGGGATAAAGGATATTTTTCTATTTGTATCTAATTGGTTGCTGCATTGGTGGAATTTTGCTTAAGTAATAAACAGTAGAAACAGACATTTGTTTTTATTTTGTTAATTTTTTTTAACAATCTGCTAGTAAGGTCCAAGAGAAATCTGCTTGTGAATGGGATGACAGCAAAAACACAGATGTCAAATAAATATTAGGAGGATACCACAATGTTAAAATAATAAGGTATTATATGAGATTTAAGTAAGTTACACCAGAACCGCAAGGTGAGAAGACAAATAGGGAACTGGAAGCAAACATCCAAGCACATTTACCTTGAATAAAATGTGTACTCTCTTCTCCACAGAGGAATTCCCTTGATGTTTTCATGTTAAAATAGGCCTCATCTACTTAAAATTTTTCAGCTATAGTCAACACAAAATGTACTGTTTTAAAGTCCTGACTGAATATGGTTCGTGTTAGAGCATTTTTCAAAATTATTATTATTTTTATACTAGTTTGAGTTTCTTAGGAAATAATTAGGACAAGGTTTTGACACAGTTATGAGGGATGCAGAAGACTGAGGAAAAGAAAATAAGAATGTAACCTTGACTGTTTTCCTATAATAAACAAAGAATATTATAGATGACTATTGCTACAATTCCCTGTAAATTGAGTTAAATTAATTAGGAAAAAGCAGTGCATCGTGAACCATTAATTCAGAAGTTTTGAGACATCTATGTACTTGTTCATCAACTTTTTATAGGAAAGAGGTTAGCAGGACATCAGAAATAAAGGAAATGAATTAAAATTGAAATCACAGTACATGAAACTATTAAACACATTTAAGAATAATAAAATAGCTTTATCTACCCCATTTGATAGGTCTTCAGTTCATTTATCCAGCTCAGGATTATATCAATGTAATTCAATTTTTATTAGAACCCAAAATACATTGGAGTAATAGGAAAATTATTTTATTTGATTAAATTTAAGATAATGTAACCTAAGTAACATATAAATTATGTACTGAAATGATACAGTTTTTTTTTTAACCAAAGCAATGAGCAAAATGTAATAAAAGATTGATCCAGATAAGAATTCAACTACTGATTCAATAAAAAATTGCTAGCAAGATAGCTGGATTTGTACAGTGTGCCTGTATTTCTTGATAAGTAAAACTAATTAGTATAAGCACTTTGTTTGACTATTAGCTTAAGAAATACAGACTTAAATTTTCAAAAGTACTTTTATTATCATAAAGAGAAATGTATCCCATACACTTTCTGTACCTTGAGATTCTCTTTCTCATCACTATGCACTGTAAGAGAGTAAAAGTAATTTAGACCTTCTGCATGCCTTTGGGGATTACAAGGGACCTCTCAACACAGCCTCTTGCTTCCTCTGTGCCCTTCTGCTACAATTCCTTGTTTCCACCAATTTCTTAAACATTTCTTATATCTTATATTTATTATATCTTATATTCTTATATTTCTTATTCTTTTGGGTTACTCTCTGTAACCCAAAGTCCATTCCCCCAGTTATTTACACAAGTGCCTCTTTACTTCCTGGAAACTCTGTGTTTTACAAGATCTACCATCCTTGCAACTCACATATTTGTAAAACTAGTGCAGTTTGAAAAACTCTTTCTAGCCCCTTAGGGTCATTCTTTTGAGTCACTCCAAGTTCTAAAGAAGCAGAAATGCATCCACTCCTAATCTGTACTTCCTTACCACATTAGTATCTCAGTTCACCCAATAAGCAGAAGAACTCTATGCTTTTTCCAACACATACCCAGGTACAGCCAGGTAATGGTCCTTCCCCTGGAGGAAGTTATTTGTGTGTGCTATGGAGTTGGCAATGGATGGGTTGAGTCATAGCCTCCATCTGTCTCATCAGAGCTCCACTTAGATAAGGAACACTTAGAGAAGATAAGCATTTTTTTTTCTGCAAAAAGCTAAAGGCCCCTGCTGACCAGAGGAAGAGGGGGTTGTTTTACTCTCTTCTCAATGAAGAATGCTTTAGGATGTAAATTAATTAGGCCAGGTAGAGGAGTGGATTATAAACCAACATGACCTGGTAAGTGGAACATGACCTCTGTGGCTGACCCCAATATACTCTGCTTACTATAGTCTCCTGGGAGTTCATGGTTTATTCCTCTCCTTAGCCTCTGATCTTTATTGTCCTCATAGTAACAACTGCCCCTTGTCTCCAAAGACTTTTTTTCAGGAAAGTATTAATGAGCTGACCCTGTGATCAATTGGTCAGCCAGAGGCTCCTAACGCAATTCCCTCAGGCCTGCTATCATCACTGCATACTTGAGCCTCTGCTTGGGACCGACATTCAATGTCTTCAATTTTCCAACTTCCCTACACAGCATGGAGTATCTTAGGAGGAACATCCTCATTCCTTATCTCCAATAAAACAGTAGAATATTATATCCCCAATGCAAGCACCAAAATGACAATGCTGACAGCAATACTTTAGGGTCCTGGGTGTTCCAGCTGTGCTTCATTTTGCCAGATGACTTGGTTTTTCTAGGAAAAAGAAAACTAAAGCATTTCTAGGAAGGCTTTAACAGCTAACTGAACCCTGATGACCACAGCAGTCAAAACCTGAGCACTTCCAATCATAATAGACAGTATGTCCTCAAACTGACAGGGTCCCCATCCTATTTACCTGGGTGGCTGTCATAGCATATCTTCCCACTGTCATTTTTTCCTATATTACCCAGAAAGCTCTTACAACTGAACTTGCTATCCTTAAAGGTTGCACAGAACATTATTATTATTGCTAATGTTATTATTAATTTCTTTTAACGGGAGTGGTTGTATATAATGTTTTTTGCTGTGTTTACATTGTGACCTTACTCAAGAATTGTTAAAAAGCAAACAAACAAATAATAATAACAGTAAATAACAAATTTATTATGGATTAAACTAGAGAAGCAGGGAACTTTTCAACCACATCATTTAAAAAAAGAACTTTATAAGGGCAGCCAAAAATAAATTTGACTGCATGGTAACCTAATCCCTAAATAGTTTCTAAATTTTCATTCTTCAAGAGCTCAAGACCAGACAATCATGAGTTCTTGGCCAGACTGGGAAATGCAACAATATTCTATCATAACAAAATAAATAAAAAATATACTTGTAAAAATACTATGTAAAACCAATTTTTTAGTAACATTTTAAGCAACATTGATTTACATATAGATAATTTAACATCACGATGAGTAAAATTATTTTTCTACTATACAAGCATATAAGCTAGGGAACAATTAAAATATTATACTATCAAAGTATCATGAAAGAGTGTGAAAAATAAACTGTAAAGTGCAAAGTCTTTGGAATCCCAGCCACCAAATCCTTTTGATTATCTCACCAGGACATGATCCTTGGTAGCCTGAACATGATATAAACATAGACTTGTGGCAAGACAATTTCCATCAAACCTCCTGTGACCTTTTTGTAATTAATCATACCTCCCAGAATTAGGATACTGTGTACAGTGAAGAACCAACCACTTTGACCAGAGGGTAAGGCAATAAGGACACAGATGGAACTGTTTGCCATCTTCAGGACACCTTGACTAGACTGGGGGGAAAATTCCATCTCTATAGTATTAAAATCACTCAGATTACTAAGATTACACTAGGATGAAAAATTTGCACACATTTATGTTTGCACAGTATTTAACAATATGCTACCTGTAGTTTTGAAGTATTAATATTTTACTTTTCTTTCTCAAATTTTTGTTTGGTTATCACTTTAAAAACTGCTTATTATGTATTGGAGATGTCAGTACCATGGGAAGATCACCAAGAACAGCAGCTGTAGTGGAGTGGATCAACCTGAGCTTAGAGTACTACAGAGGGCAGAGCTGGAGAAGTGATGCCAGCCCTTAGGAGGAGTCTAAAAGATCAAGTGGAATCCCAGACACTGAAACAAGAAGCTGTAACACTGAAGTTGCCTTGGAGACTCAAAGATGTTAAAGATGCCAGAGTCATGGGATACATGCTGAGAAAAGCTCCTAAGAGGGAATGGAACCAGCCCAGGAGAAAGCAATTTGTTGCAGTCAACAAAGATGAAAAAGGAGTGGAGCTCTAAAGACTGCTTTGACATCAGCCATGGAGATACAGAGTTTGGAATTTGCCCAGCTGGTTCCCTGTCTTTCTTTGGGGATTACAGTTAAGTGACTAGATGAATCTCAGAAGAGACCCTGAACTTTGAACTTTTAAAATTGTTGAGACTGCTATAGACTATGAGGACTTTGAAAGTTGGACTAAATGTATTTTGCACTATGCTATGTTTAAGTATGGCCCCCCTAGACTCATGTTTTTCAACAAGTCTATGGGGGCTAGGGAGTGGAATGTGATGGTTTGTATATTCTTGGACCAGTGCATCATTTGGAGGTGTGGCCTTGTTGGAATAGGTGTGACCTGGTTGGAGTAGGTGTGTCACTGTGGGTGTGGGCATAAGATCCTCACCCTAGCTGCCTGGAAGTCAGTCTTCCACTAACAGCCTTTGGATCAAGATGTAGAACTCTCAGCTCTGCTTGTGCCGTGCCTGCCTGGATACTGCCATGCTCCCACCTTGGTGATAATGGACTGAACCTCTGAACCTGTAAGCCAGCCCCAATTAAATGTTGTTTTTATAAGAAAAAAAACTGCTTAGTAATAGTAAATATTAATGTGATGCCAGATTACAAATTGATATTTATATACATATATATTTTCCTGAAGTTTTATAAATTGTGACTAAAGATAACAAAAAAATCATCCATTCCTAAACTATCACTTATAACTTTTGAACATTTAATATTTTAAGGAGATCCAGATGTGTTTTACGAACTATTAAGATAAAAAAATAAAAAAAATAAAAAATAAAAACATATAATAAGGTGTGCCATCTTCCAAGCAAACCCAGTGGAGGTTCCAAAGTTCCCCAGAGGACTGTCCATGCCACAGGGCCCCTAGCACAGCCAGGGTCTTGGGATCACTGGTGAGTGGAAAGCAACATTAGTTACGAAGAAATCCCAAAGGGTCTTGTGCCAGCAGGAACAGGGACAAAGGATTGCTCACTATACAATTAAAAAAAAAAAAAAAAAAGAATATTACTAACAGAAACCAAGACAACTGGGCATCATCAGAACCCAGTAGGCCCACCACAGCAAATCCTGGATACCCCAACACACCCGAAAAGTAAGACTTGGATTGAAAATCATATCTCATGATGGTGGTAGAGGATTTTAAAGAAATACAGGAGAACACAGAGAAACAGGTGGAAGCCCTTAAAGAATTACAGGAAAACACTGTTAAACAAGTAGAAGACTTTAAAGAAGAAACACAAAAATCCTTTAAAGAATTACAGGAAAACACAACAAACAGGTAATGGAATTGAACAAAACCATCCAAGATCTAACAATGGAAGTAAAAACAATAAAGAAAACCCAAAGGGAGACAACTCTACAGACAGAAAGCCTAGGAAAGAAATCAGGAACCATAGATATGAGCATCAGCAACAGAATACAAGAAATAGAAGGGAGAATCTCAGGTGCAGAAGATTCCATAGAAAGCATGGACACAAAATCAAATAAAATGCAAAATCCCAAAACATCCTAACTCAAAATATCAAGGAAATCCAGGACACAATGAGAAGACCAAACCTACGGATAATAGGAGTAGATGAGAATGAAGATTTTCAACTTAAAGGGCNAGTAAATATCTTCAACAAATTTATATAAGAAAATTTCCTTAACCTAAAGTAAGAGATATCCATGAACATACTAGAAGCCTAAAAGACTCCAAATATACTGGACTAGAAAAGAAATTCCTCCTGATACATTGTAATCAGAACTACAAATGCACTAAATAAATATATAATACTAAAAGCAGTAAAGGTAAAAGGTCACGTAACATATAAAGGCAAACCTATTAGAATTTGCACCAGAGACTATGAAAGCCAGAAGTTCCTGGACAGATCTTATATAGACCCTAAGAGAACACAAATGCCAGTCCAGGCTATTATACCCAGCAAAACTCTCAATTACCATAGATGGAGAAACCAAGATATTCCATGATAAAACCAAATTCACACAATATCTTTCAATGAATCCAGCCCCTCAAAGGATAATAAAAGGAAAACTCCAACACAAGGACAGAAATTATGCCCTAGAAAAAGCAAGAAAATAGTCCTTCAAGAACTTAAAAGAAGACAGCCTCAAGAAGAGAACCTCAACTCTAACTACAAAAATAACAGGAAGCAATAATTACTTATCTTTAATATCTCCTAATGACAATGAATTCAATTCCCCAATAAAAAGACATAGACTAACAGACTGGCTACGTTAACAGGACCCAACGTTTTGCTGCATATAGGAAAGCCACCACAGGGACAAAGACAGACACTACCTCAGAGTGAAAGGCTGGAAAACAATTTTCCAAGCAAATGGTCAGAAGAAACAAGCTGGAAAAGCCATTATAATATCGAATAAAATCGACTTCCAACCCAAAGTTAACAAAAACAAAAACAAAACAAACAAACAAACAAATGAAAAAAAAATACAAGAAGAGGCACTTCATACTCATCAAAGGTAAAATCTGCCAAGATGAACCATCAATTCTGAATATGCTCCAAATGCAAGGGCAGCCACATTCATTAAGGAAACTTTAGTAAAGATTAAAGCATACACTCTATCTGACACAATAATAGTGGGAGACTTCAATACCCCACTCTCATCATTGGACAGATCCTAGAAACAGAAACTAAACAGAGACACATTGAAACTAACAGAGGTTATGAAAGAAATGGTCTTAACAGATATCTACAGAACATTTTATCCTAAAACAATAGGATATACCTTCTTCTCAGCACCTCATGGTAACTCCTCCAAAACTGACCATACAATTGGTCACAAATCAGGCCTCAACAGATACAAAAATATTGAAATTATCCCATGTATCATATCAGATCACCATGGACTAAGGCTGATTTTCAATAACAACATAAATAATAGAAAGCCAACATTCACCTAGAAGCTGAATAACACTCTACTCAATGATACCTTGGTCAAGGAAGAAATAAAGAAAGAAATTAAAGACTTTTTAGAGTTTAATGAAAATGAAGGCACAACATACCCAAACTTATGGGACACAATGAAAGCTGTCTTAAGAGGAAAACTCATAGTTCTAAGGACTGTCAAAAGAAACTAGACAGAGCATACACTAGCAGCTTGACAGCACGCCTAAGATCTCTAGAACAAAAGGAAGCAAATTCACCCAAGAGGAGTAGATGGCAGGAAATAATCAAACTCAGGGGTGAAATCAACCAAGTGGAAACAAAAAGAACTATTCAAAGAATCAACCAAACCAGGAGCCGAGAGAGAGAGAGAGAGAGAGAGAGAGAGAGAGAGAGAGAGAGAAATCAACAATATAGATAGACCCTTAGCCAGACCAACTAGAGGGCACAGGGACAGTATCCTAACTAACAAAATCAGAAATGAAAAGTGAGACATAAAAACAGAACCAGAGGAAATTCAAAACATCATCAGATCCTACTNCAAAAGGCTATACTCAACAAAACTGGAAAACCTGGATGAAATGGAAAATTTTCTAGATAGATACCAGATATCAAAGTTAAATCAGGATCAGATTAATGATCTAAACGGTCCCATTTCCACTAAAGAAATACAAGGAGTCATTCATAGTCTCCCAACAACAACAAAAAAAGCCCAGGATCAGATGTGTTTAGTGCAGAGTTCTATCAGACCTTTAAAGATGACATAATCTCAATTCTCCTCAAACTATTACAAAATAGAAACAGAATGTACTCTACCCAATTAATTCTATGAAGCCAACATTACTCTGATACCTAAACCACATAAAGACCCAACAAAGATAGAGAACTTCAAACCAATTTCCCATATGAATATTGATGCAAAAATACTCAATAAAATTCTTGCTAACCAAATCCAAGAACACATCAAAATGATCATCCATAATGATTGTACTGGCTGGTTTTGTGTGTCAACTTGACACAGGCTGGAGTTATCACAGAGAAAGGAGCTTCAGTTGGGGAAATGCCTCCATGAAATCCAGCTGTAAGGCATTTTCTCAATTAGTGATCAAGGGGGAAAGGCCCCTTGTGGGTGGTGCCATCTCTGGTCTGGTAGTCTTGGGTTTATAAGAGAGCAGGCTGAGCAAGCCAGGGGAAGCAAGCCAGAAAGGAACATCCCTCCATGGCCTCTGTATCAGCTCCAGCTTCCTTACCTGCTTGAGGTCCAGTCCTGACATATTTTGGTGATGAACAGCAATGTGGAAAATGTAAGCTGAATAAACCCTTTCCTCCCCAAATGCTTCTTGGTCGTGATGTTTTGTCCAGGATTAGAAATCCTGACGAAGACAAATTGGTACTAGGATAGTGGGGTATTCCTGTGACAACCTGACCATGTTTTTGGGAG